>NW_009716286.1:0-25927 GCF_000703405.1 Apaloderma vittatum
ATATACATATTATATATATATAATATATAATATATAATGTATAACACATATATTATATATATTATAAATAAAAACATATATGAATATATGTTAGGACAACAAAAAAAATAACAAAATTGCTAAATTAGACAAAACTGAAGTATGAGCAAACTGTTCAACTTTATGCACAATTGGAGACATTCAGCAATCCCAATAGCAAAGAAAACCCCAGCTCTTTGCAAAACACACCGAGCAAACACAATAAAATGTGAAATACCTTCCTCTTCTTCCTCTGTACAGCGCTGTCTGGCACAAGCAGCATCTTTCTCTTTATCCTGAGATGTAGAAGATGTTTCTGTCTCTTCCCCTATGCCTGAAGAAGTTTCACTGGAGGCAGTCTGATTAGGTGCATCTCTGGCTTCCCCTTCTTTGTCAGATTTAAGTCTTTTTACCTCATGTCCTTCTGCTTCTGCAGGATCATCTTCAGCGTGTTTATTTTTTACCGGGCTGCTCTGAGCACCTTCCGATTCGGATGCCGGTGATTCACTATAAACAACAAAAGCAGCTGTAGTCGTTACGAAAGAAAAACACTATCCTGTCACATGTATTAAAAAAAAGTAGCAGCTACTTCAAGTTAAACACTCTGCAAAAGAGAACTGTAGAACTCACTTCACTTATTACACAACAAAACCTCTAAGCCATCACTCCTTCACCTGACTGTTCATGAAAACCAGGAGTGGTTCAGGTGCTCTGGGGGATACACAGAGCTGCTGCTGTCAGGATTAGTGGCAAACGTGTATCAAATCCCACATCTGGTTAGAGCTTAACATCCTGGCACAGATACGGTAACTGTGGATTTCTGAACTCTATTATTCACTCTTCATTTTTACTGTACATCCCACACACTTACAAAATGTGTTACGGCAACTGCGGAAACTTGAGCCAATAGTTATCTAGAGAGCCCAACCAGCGGGAAGTAAACATAAAATCCTGCTGCAGATATACGTACGTTAAGACTTAATTATGTTTACCTTAGATAACCATTCTCTTTTAAAATGTTTTTTAAATGTAAGTGAAAAAAGCAGAGAATCGTAAAAACTCAAAATGCATTACTCCTCACAAACCTGTGTTTTTTATCTTCTGTTTGCTGCAAGCTTGATTCTTTATGTTCCGTGCTGTCTGGCAAACCGTTTGTTGTCGTAGGAGTTGACAAAGAAACCTTCGGTCGATTTACTGGTCTGGGAGTTCCAGGGCCATTTACGTTAGATCTTTAAAAATAACAATAAAAAAAAATTTAACCCATCCTCTTAGTAAAGTAATTTGTTCCTAATAGGTAGAAAGTATTTACAACCTTGTTTTAAAAGATCACCAAAACAGAAGAACAACAAAATGAATCAGGTACTTTGCTATTTTATATTGAGTAAAAAAAAAAAAATCCGTTGCCTACAACATGCTAACTATGATAGAAGTTTCAAGTAAAATTTAAAAATAAAAAAAAACGGAGCATATAATGTGTATGCTCATGCCTTCTCTACCCTCCTTTGCCCAGTATTTCACATCACACCCCATTTTTGAGGCTACCAATCTGGGATCCAAACTGACATGGGATGTCAATGGGATGAGAAGGGATCTGACCCATCTATTTCCAGAACTACCTTGCTTTTATCCAGAAAAAGTTAACTCCTGAAAATAAACTTACCTGTCAGAGTATCCCGGTGAATTTCCTGGGAACATAACACCATTCATCCGATTTAAACTGTTGGAATTATTTTTCCTAACAAAACAAACCAAAGATAGAACCTTATAAATAAAAGAACCTAAAATTACTTTAAGCTTGTTTGCGTAGAATTTTCCCCCAAAAAACGTAAGTAGTCCCCCACTGGCAGTCCTCAAGGGGACAACGTACATACCCACACGTTTCCCTAGGGAAACAGGCTAGGATATTAATTTACAGCGCAACTGTTACTGAGGAGTAACCATTTTTTCCAACAGCTGTGCTACAGAACAACAGCTTACTGGCCAGGGATAACCCTGAACTGCACCACAGATCCCACACCAAAGCTGTTTGTGCATTTCCAGAGCACTACACGTAACACTCGCACACCACTATCGCTACAGTCGACTTAACTACTGATAACCAGAACTCAACTCGGCACGTCAGTCTTCTGGATGCGACTACTGCCAGCAAGAGAAATATATTAGGCACATATATATTAGGGTGCATTGTCCCCTCTGTCAACACAAGCTTAAAGTTTCAAGAACGAGATTATACTTACTCTGAAGATGGATATACACAGCTGACAACCATGACATTCTGTAATACACAAACAACATATTAAGAGTTTAGAAACAGAAGCTTCAGCTCTTGACAACACTCCAAAGCTCAGAGTTACAGGATTTTGGTCACATCTGCTAAAGTATATCTATAGAAAATTGAGTTGCAAGCTACCAACAGATGACAGATTTGTAAAAAAAATCTTTGCTCTCTCTTTACAAGGTCAGGCCATAATTACACTAGAAGTATTTTTGTAAGTAGATTAGCACCATAATGAGACAAACACATTAAGCCTCCTTCCCAAGCATTTGTAATTTCTAACTGAAGTATCTCTGGAAAGCAAAGTATTCTGAAATGCTGAAAAACTTCTAAACTGCTTAAGAAATGCTCTGTTCACACATGAGTTCTGTATTCAAAAGTACGCAAGCACTATCTGTTATTTTTGGTGCAGCCGTATTTCAAATATTAAAACATGTTGGCTCTGCATAATCAAAAGGCAGAAATAATGATTAATTCCATAGGCTTGGCTTAGCCACCTCACCCCTCTTGAACAGTAAATCAAACTAAATCATTGTCAATGTCCAAAAACCTATCTTAAAAATTAGGTAAGTTTCTCTTGAAATCAATTCTTAGCCCAATTATACAGGGAGGCTTTTGGCACAGAGACAGCTAAATTAACCCCAATGAACTTCAGTGAGGGTTTTCTGTAAAATCTGAGCCAACAGATCTCATAGTTGGCTAAGAAACTGCTCTCTGAAATCCCTGTCTCATCATTTATTCCTGACCATCTCCTTCCCATCTTAACTTGCAAGAAGTTACCCGATTGCATCTGCTGTAACAGTGAAAACCAATCCACTTACACATTAACCTTGCTTCGACCAAATAATGTTATGTAGGAACCTGAAGGAAATTTTGCCATTGAGAAAATCCTGTGTGGAACCACAACCTGAAAATCTCTACCTACTTCTGAAGCATCTCACATTCTGACACAAGCTATAAAATACCATTACATGACATCTGTATGCTCGACACAAGAGGAGTGAAATAATGAAACAAGAGACTTGTTGGGGCAGGAAGTGGCTTCCCCTATCTTTCACCTGCTGGATCCAATATGAACCCAAACATGGGAGAAAATGTCTAATGAAATAATTCAAATTATTTCAGCTGATTATTTCTAGCTAGGATAATATAAAAAGTAGCATTGCACCCTCCACAAACTACAGTTTGAGTACTGCACAGCAATTAGAAAACACAGCTGTTATAGCCCTGAGATTTCTTTTAATGTCTGAAATAAGCTGGTTTAGAAGAACTACTTTTTTATCTTAAAAGGTATGAAAAACTCATACGCTTAGAGTAGCTATTAGCTATGCTAGGGCTATGAGCCATAAGGAAGCCAACAGACCTTTGGGAGTAACTCAGAAGTTAAGTGGTAGTTGTGACTGCTTAGCTGTGTTCTCTCTCAGAAAAGTACGTACCTTTTCCACACCTCTTAGAAATTTGTCTGTTCCTGTGTAATTCCTCCTAGGGTCTGTCAGCAACTCACAGAGTCGCTGAATAGTGAAGGGGATGCTGCAATGAAATAGATTTATAACAATTTAATTTTTTTTTTTGAGCATGACTGTTAGGAAGCAACATTATTGCTTTCTCCCCCTAACTGAGAAGACAGAAGAAAATAGTACTGCAAACTTATCATTAGCAATGAAAGATAGTAACTCAAGGCCTTGTTTTCCCCTGATCTCATATATAGCAAATCACTGTCTTTTGTGCTCACAAAGGTCCAGAAGAATCCCAAATACACCATCCCACAATTCAAACAATTCATTAGACCAAGGAAAAGGAAACCAAATTGTAAAATAGTTTAAGACTGTATTTATTATTCAAATATAGGTAACAGAAATGGTAAACAATTCAAAATGTATTTGAGTCATCACACTAGAGCTAAAAAATTCTCAACTTGTAGTTTATTTCATTTTTTACAAAATATATTTACAGAACAAGCATTCAATGCTGGAATTAGCAGAACCATTACACTTCAGCTGTTACAAATACTCTGCTTGCCACAATCGGACACTATATTTATCTATCAAGAAACAACTTATTAAAAATAAACTCAAGAGTAAAATACATAAATTCATAAACATCAGGTTCACACAGTGTTTTCTGACAACTCTGTACTCAATTTCATCCCTACTTAAATGAGAAATGGACCTTTCAGACAAGCAATACTTTACATATATTTACCTGAGATGTCATAAACTTTCATTGCAAATTCATAGTCTCACATTTTAACAAACTTCTGTGACTTTTGATAGAACAGTGAAATACTTTAAGTTACCTCAAAAAATCAAGTGTAAAAATGCATGTTTCAACTACTTGAAGTTTAAGCTATAAACACTTCAAAGATTCCTCTAGAAGAGTATTTGATACAATGCTTGAAAATCATTTCTTGATTGGCAATACAACCAATACACCAAACCTAGAGCAACACCAGTACAGACTTACATACATACGTGTGTGTGTGTATAAGCCTATACTGTAAATTTTCATTAAAATTCCACTCTGAGGAACTCAGTACACGGTATCTCAGACCTATTTCATTAGCTAATGAACTAAGCTCGAGGGCCATACTGTGTTAGCTAAAACATCACATCTTAAAGATGCACAGATCTACATAGGCTCAGTGCAAACAGGTCAGCACAGCTACGATTAATCACGCTACCTGACACTTGAACTAAAAGCAAGCAGTAATCAGAGAGAGGCTGGAAAAGTAGAAACAACTGAATTATGATTTTTCAGAACTGTGTATATTACATTCCTGAGGAAGTTACAGCTCTCGCCAGGAAAACAGTAAGGAGGGAGGCTACAATGCAATCACCCTTAGCCCTAGTTCCAACCCAGAAAGGTTCATCCCATTTACCCAACTAATTACGCCTTCCCTTGCTACTCACCCTGCAGCACACCGTGCCAACTTATCTCTACTTGGCCTCTAACAACAGAAAGATGTAGTTGACCTCCATCGGTCAGATATGGAGAATTAGAACGCAGCTGATGAAGCATTAAATACATTAAACGTCTGCAAAAAAAGTAATGCTATAAAGGCAACGGTATTTTTTAAACATTTCTTCTGACATGTTACTGCTTAAAAGCAAGTAAAATGGCAAAAACCTAGTGTTTTGGCACACTGGCAAAACACATTTCACCTCCCTGTTTTGACCTAGAAGCACCTTCACCCCCAACCCCCAAATCTGGTCATTATTAATGCTGTCATTATTAAGTCTGTAATTATTAGTTTCCCTGAAATTTCCTTAATATCAATGAAATAGCACTACTATTCAGCAACTTTTGGTCAACCAGCAATCTGACACCCAAAATCTTCATGATTTTCAGCTTCTGCATAGTGCCCTCTTTTAATCAAACTCCCACACGGGATACAATGAATTTGCTCGATCTGTTACATCTTCCACACAGCTACAGCACCAATTGTATCTACTGTTTTCCACTGATGGCCATTTCAGTTTGGGGTGAAAAGTCCATAATTAAAAAAGGCTTTGCAACCTTTTAACACACTGGACTGTCCATTCAAAAAACAACGAAACAGAAATATTTCGCACAAACAAAAACACACTGAATTTTGAATTATTTTTCATCAGCCAAATCTGTAAGACATCCTGGAGAATCATGGCCAAGCTGACTGGCATTTAGCCATACCTAACCGGACACCTGGAACACTAAGCCATGAAGTATTTTGTGAAAATCAAAGTCCTGGCTACTCATGGAATACTCAAGACAGTGTGCAGCTTGCAACTAACTCCAGCAGTAAAAGCTGCCTTCTTGCTTTACTCTCGGCTATAAAAGGCTTAAACAAAAGCCAAAACCAGTTCATTTCCCTCCAAAATTTTCCATAGTAAACTGAATTTCGTTTATTGAGCAGCAGATGGCACTCTTTGCCTCCTTTGCACATAATCTGTCCAACATTCGCAAATGTTTTTAGATGGCAAAATCCACAGTAAACTTCACCTCATGAATTTTCAGCAAAACTGTTTTAAAACAGTTTAAGACTGTGATTTGAAAATACAAGTACAACTGGTGTACATATATACATGAACACCAATGGAAAAGTTTGTGAGTAGGATGAGAATTGATTTTAAATGCTTAGAAGTGTAATTAGTTCAGCACATGAGCTGCATGAACAGTCCTAATCTACCCACTTAAGGGTAACCACTTAAAATTCTATACAAACACGCTCAAAAGTGCACTTCCCAACACTATAGTTCAGAATGAATTTCACACCAAAGAAATTATTTTATAGACAGGATTCACAGAAGATCCGAGAAAATCATTTGTAACAGCTATGATCAGCTGCGGGAAGAAAAAAAAGTATTATGATGGACTGTTTTATTCATGCTGTGAAGACTCCTCTTTCAGAGATACCCAATAACTTAATAGGAA
Source organism: Apaloderma vittatum (assembly GCF_000703405.1). Lineage (NCBI taxonomy): Eukaryota > Metazoa > Chordata > Aves > Trogoniformes > Trogonidae > Apaloderma > Apaloderma vittatum. The sequence continues at coordinate 6,704 of NW_009716286.1, forward strand.
CTTTCTGGTTCACTAGCAAAGGATAAAGAAACTGGCAAAAGAAGCTCCTACTCCCAAGCAATTCTGAAGTATAGCATGAGAAGCTGGCTCTGTGCGCATATTACATAAGGTCAGATAAGATACAATAAGTTTGTGCTTTTGCTAAAAGATACTTACTTCATGTAGACAGACCCCAAAATGGGTCACCTTTAACTCATTACTTCTTTTAAGAAGTTGGTTTTTAAAAAAAAACCACAAAAATCTAGTTTTATTGAACTCTCCCTCACTCTTTTAAACAAACAGCTATAAAAACATCCTAATAATAATGTCATATCAAGTAGCTTCCCTCTCCACTATGGTACCCTGAAATGACCTCCACAACTCTAAAGAAGCCTGACCCTGACTGCACAAACCAAACCCTGTTGCTCTTAGTTTTTGGACACATCTCCACATTATTCAGTTTTCATAATCATAACCTCACCGTAGGAGTTTCAGTATTTACTAAATGAACTATTCTACAATCCTAGATCCCAAAACATCCTCTTGCGTTGTTTTAAGGTAACTAACGCGTGCAGTTTACTTCCTCAAAGACTGGGTGGTTCACTTCGAAGTATGAGGAAGTTAATTTTAAGTGTGACAGCAATAGATCAAACTCCCACAGCCGCAGAGGAAGCTCCAGACTCGGTAGCCCAGATTTGTTTAGTACACTTGGGAACAACGGAAGATAACAGCAGCCCATTCATTAGCTGTCTCCATGCGAGAACATGACGAATTTGGTGGGCAGTGAAGCATTAACAGAAAGCTGGGGAAGGCAAGAGAGAGGCAGACTCGGGCATAAAGGATAGGTTTGTTGTTAAATTCCTTCGGTGAAGTAGCCCGGTATAAATACCGGGTAGCTGAGAACAAGCTGCATTTCACATTCTTAGAAGTATCTTGCACAACAGTAACATGGGGGGGAGCGGGGAGGGGGAGAAGATGACAACTGATTTCTGAGACACACTTAAACTGCAAATAAATTAAGTAATATGAAACAATGACAGTAAAAATTATTAACCTAGCATCAAAATATGATACTGAGGATCTGCTACCAGCACCTCTAAATCTGCAATTTCAGAGGAACAGGGAGGTAAGATTTATAGTATGCCTATTCACTGACAAGCTGAGAAAAAAGAGGAAAAATTCTCTCATAAGCAAGCATTAAGACCCACATTATGGTAAGTATGTAATCCAGCTTAGAAACAAGTACAATACTATATAAACTATTAAAAACGACACACCAAATAAAAAAAAAATCAGCAGCTTTATTTTAAAGGAAACAAAACTTCCATAATTAAGAAATGAGCAAAAGGGTATACACTTTAAGCCATTGTCAGCAATAAATGGAATACACCGAATCTCTCAATTATTAAGTATCACTTGATCTATAAATTTGAATCTGGCACAATTTAACAATTCAAAACCAGGTATACCTTGCCTCCTGATTACACCTTGTTTATCACGGCTTTACTTTTTCAAAAGCTACTGAACTGCCACAAAGCAGTTACTAACTGAACACCGAAAGACTTCTTTTAATTGGGTATTTCAAAATACATTGAAAGAAATCTGACTTACTATGTATTTGACCTGTTAAATGCACACAGAGTAATACTAGCTTCATTGAAGGGTATTACTTAAGAACTAAATGCACATTGTACTTAACTAAGTACATATTGAAAAAATTGGAGTGACTGATGTATCACAGGATGTCATACTTTTCATTTAATGACAGAATAAAGTGAAAAATTCTAAAACTACTGCAATGTATTTCCAAGGTATGTATTTGTTTCTGTTCATCTATTTGAGGAAGCAAAATGAACAGTCACACACAGAAAAAATTAAGTTTAAAAATGGGAAAATATTTTTGTTATCCTGGTTTTAGAAAACAAACAATACATACCCATTAAATCCAGTGACAATTTTCAGGATTCTTTCTTTCATTTCTTCAAACGGAATATATTCCACATTTGGATTGGGGGGCCCTCTGGGTTCAGGAGCTGAGGTTCTGAAGTCATCCATTACTTTCTCCAGTTTGAAAATAAAATAACCTTTAAACTGAGACCACTGAACCCTGCATAAAAGACAAGAATGAAGACACAAGTCAGCCTTAAAACCATAAAAAACCAGCATAACTTTGTTTGCGAAACAACATTCATGCTGGTATGCCAGTCCTAAGATAAACAAATTCTATACAATACAAATTCTATGCAATTTTACCACCAAGCTTACATGCCACATGTTTTTTCACTGAGCTCACAAGAAAAGGAGTGGGGGTGGGGAAAAAAAAAAAGTTTTTCAAGTCTGGAAACTGTTGAGCTCTTGTACACAGCATTATCTGCCTCTGTTACAAAATCTTACTGAAAGGCCTTTTGTAACTAACTGCTCAGTATCCATTCTCCTTGAAAGCATTTAATAGTACCCCTTTCTCTCAGAAAGGCAAATATATATTTTATATCGTAGTTAGCACTTGCTGATGAATATTTCAGCAAAAATTGACTCCTAAAAAACATTCCCACAACACTAAGTTATCCATTAAGATCCTTCTAAATTACCTTCTGCCTTACAACACAAAGCTTTATCATTTATGGAATTCTATATATTGAAAGGTTCAAGAAAACAGGCATCTCACGCAGCATACAATGGCCAATGTGGGAAACTGCTGAGGAAGCCCTGCTCCACCAAATCGCCACATACAGGCACAGCAGTTCCGGGCCTCCTCTGTCTAGAGCATTTCTTAGCAGCGTAGGGACCAACTTAAAGAAAACTATTTTAGCTCAGTTACTACCAATTTTATTCTATTCATGTCAATGCATGAGCTTTGACAGCTATGAGATGGAGATGCTAGTGGATAAAAAAGAAGAAACAAGGAGAATAACACATCAACAACAAAAAGAAAGAAAATTATATTTGACATTTGGAATGAACAAGCTCAAATCAAACAAGCACACAACTTTAACTCCTGGACAGCCCTTCAGCTCCTGCTGAAATAAATACTTCTTAGCCAAAGGTTGTATTTCTACAGGCTGTCTTTGGTAGCAGTGTTAGCTTAAACAGCCCTGACTATTTTCAACGCCGTGCAACATATGACCTTCTGTCAGGCTGATACAGCTATTTGTGCTGCAAACTCCCCAGTAACGTGACAATGTTTGTGTCTTGTGTGCTATTCCCCAGCACCAGTACTACCAAATATAAAACCACAGCCCAATACAGTCATATTAGCCTACCGTCACCAGAAAAACAGTGTCATCTTTACCTTAATTTTCTCCTCGGTCTCAAAGAAATAATTATGAGGTGAAAGGCAGGGGAGGAAATTTATCAGGTTTATTTACAGAGATGCAAACATGAAACCCCTGTCTTCTACTAGGAGTGGTAAATTTGCATGAACAGGGGAAATTGGAAGAGAAAAACTAACTTCCCCCTCACTTCACAAGAAATCATGAAGCACACCTCACTGCAGAGGGGAATTCATGACTTAATGAATAATAACAAAACTAGGACAAAAACAGAAATAAAGAAGAAATGAGGTCTCAAAAGACAATGGCATAGATAAACAGCAGCATTGAGTCTCACTGGATTATTGCTACAATTAGCATCATACAGCCAGAACAGAATACTATGTTTCCACTGTACAGTACTGGGCATTACTACTACGATTGTTAAATTCAAAAGTTATCCAACTCCACAGTGAGACCAAGTCTTCCATAACAAATCACAGATTTAATACATAAGCACATCACAAAACAGACAGAAAAGCTCCAGTAAACAACACCATGCAAGAGTGAGATTACTCCCTGCAGAGCACCCCAAGAGTTTTACCTGCCTCATGGAAGGGGATTTCACTATTATTCTAAACACTCTTTGACAACCCCACCTGGATATTTTTCCACACTTTAAAATTTGAGCTGCTCTTAGTTTTCATTGTCATTTTTTTCTTGCTAAATAGTGACACGTATCCTTCCACAGACTATTAACGCAGTGTCGTCTGGCTGACCTAAACCAACAACATACACAGCTTAAAATGCCAACCTGCTGCCTGAAAGCAGTACCCACCAGGTCCCCCTCCTTTACAATGCTGAAGCCACATACAAAAAGAGAATGTAACACTTTGCCCCTATAGAAAAATCTAGAAAACTGTCACTTGTTTTGATTACTATTTCCTCAATGATAAAAAGGCTAAGAACTCACATCTGTAATACTCTGCAATATTGACATAAAAAGCATCTTTCATCCTGATATAGCAACGCCAGCTTTAAATCAACTACACAAGCTGTTGCTAGAAGCAGCATAACCACAGCAGCGGGAGCTCAAGACAGGCATGCTGCGAAGGTATTTACTTGTTTTTCAAGCAGGTGTGTTCAGTGTTGCTGAATTCCGTGCTGCTGTGGCTGCACTACTAGCAGCACGAAAGCTAACCGGTCAAAAAGTGGTATGTTCACGCTGCAGTCGTAGATGTAACTGCAGTTTGTGCCATACTTGAGTGCTTCAAAGTCAGAGTTGCCTTGTGCTCCTAGAGTGTTACCTTCTGCTCTCAATGTCTGTAATTTAGACATTAAAACTTCCTTCCATTTAGTTGGTCCTAAAGCACTTTCAATCTATGTAACTGGTTTCTGACCAACAGTTTTATTCCAGTATCAGTAAGTTACACAGAACTCCAGCCACTCAACTGGAAATATTTGCAAGTTTCTGACCAACAGTTTTATTCCAGTATAGTAAGTTACACGGAACTCCAGCCACTCAACTGGAAATATTTGCACCACAAAAGACTGAGTCAGCTCCAGACTCTTCAACATTGTTGGCAAAATTCAGTCCTGCAGTGGCAACACAGTGGATTCCTGGAAGGCAGGAAGGAGGAGAATGCTTCCTCAAGGCTACAATGCAGGTCACTTGTTTCTTTTAGGCCCAACTCTTCTATGATTACCCTAGAATGAAGAATCTCCAACTTCAGCACACCATCCTTCAGCTACCTTCTTTCCTACCGACCCGGAGAGCAGCAGTCCCTCTTCCTCTCTAACCTCACCTCGGTATCAGGCAGTGTCTGCCAGGCTGCTAGGAAGGGGACAGAACTACACACCAGGAGGAAATACTTTAAAAGTAAGGTGGGGGTAGCTTGACAGAGCAGGTTTCTGCTCCTTCTGCTTTCACCCAGAACTGCAATTGCTTCCTGTTCCCTTAGGACCAGTCCCTCAGGCAGCAGCACCTACCAGCCCAGCTACCAGACAGGACAGTGTACCTCCTAGGCAGCTCTGTCCCCTGACTCTGGCTGAAGCTAACTCTGAACAAGTGCTCAGGAAAGAAACATAATACACAAGGTGGGTTAACAAACGATTTCTACAAAAGATTCTTATTTCAAGAAAACTTAATTATGTGTATATAACTTATCTACACTTGTGACAACGCACTGAAAAATCTGAACATTTTTTTACACTGTTTATAAAAGTTTACATTCAAATCAAAAGTTCAAAACTGAAAAGTATCTAGCTATGTATCTGAAAAAATAAACTGTTAAAATAATGAACTCGCTTCTGACAAAAAATTACTTCTGCAAGAATAGCAAGATTTTCTTAATTTCTATTTACTTCAGTGGAAGTGATCAAAAGTGAGTGTCAAAAGAGGAAAGTTACCTTTCCTGTTTTACCAGTCTGTGAAAATGACACATACACTCAGTATCAGCTAAACTCTTGAAACTCACTTGCAGGTCATCCATGGAGAAAAACAATTGGTTCATAATCAATACAGCCAATATAGCACAAAAATTAAGATTAAAAATAGCATATTCTTCTAATTATCAAAGCAATCTCTAGCTACACCTCCAGAAATTTTAAGTTCTCAGCATATGCTGAAAGCCTGGTCACTTAGAAAGCCAGACAAAAGCAGGGAGAAGAGATGAACAAGTGGCAAATACTGGTTTTCAGAAAATTCCCCACATATATCACAAGCTGCACGAGAATAACTCTAGCATCAGGACACAGGACCTCTATTTTACCTGCTCTCTTACAAAATGGGAGACACTGAAAATGAGCAAAGTTTGGTCAGTATCTTTTGTAGTTGATAAATCAAGAGCCAAATGGAAGTAAAACAAAACTCTAGCACACAGCTTTATGTACAACCTCATTAAGTTTTATACACCAGAAAATAGCTGACAAACACATTAAGCTCTGTAAAGAAATCAAATCGAAGAAATTCCAGAGAAAATACTACTCATGCTTTCTTCTGAGCAGGCTTGTTTATAAATACTTGCTCTTCCCACTCAGCATTGTACATAATTAGCCTTTTCTAAACATGCACTTATGCCTTCTAAACCACGCTTTTCCTGTCCACTACACCAACTCGTGAATCTGCACTAGCAACTTGGAGAGCTCTTTTAACACTGTTAATATCTGTAAAAATATCTTCAGAAACAATACTTAAGTTTAGTTGATCCTAAAATGCTTTGGTTTAGTATACTTTCATTCTAGAAAACGACAACTTTGAAATTTATATGCATTTTATGTAAACCTAAAGCATCTTTCACTACAGTAGTTGGGTCACCTTGTGTCAATGTAGCTGTACAAAGAGCAACCCTGCACTAACAAGCCCACAATTTCAGAGATACTCCAAGTCATCGCAAGCTGGCATTTTTTCTGAAAGAAAGAGCCCTCTGCTTCCTTCCCACCAGCTCCTGCACTACCCTTCCCTTATATCAACCTAAAGGTTTTGCTCTGACATACAGAAAATTAGAGGAAGAAACTCATTTTATGAGAAAAAGCACCTAGCAAGGTAAAAAAGTCACTAAAGGCAGTAATGAGCAGGTGAAAAGAAGCAACCACAGCACATTTCAGAACTACAGCTTGTATAGATCCATGTATCATAACCAGACCACACCTCTCAAATTCTGCCAGGACTCATGTAAATACTGTTAGTGTAAATCAACAATTTAAATATTCTTTTTTAAAGTACAATTAATAGTTGAGCAAACGAAAGCATAGAAGCTAGCTAACACAAGAGTCCCAGAGTTCAGTCCCTGTACATCACTTAAATCCAAGACATTATGTCGTAGACTTAACATACGCTAATAACTGTGCTTCACAGTATGAAAAGATGTTTAGCCACCACATTCTACGATTCTGTAATAGTGTACCAGAATACAGTCCCTCACCTTGCAATTTAACTAAAAATTAGAAACGTAACAGAAAAGACGTCCATGTTTGAAGATACTGAGTTGTTTTACAAAAATGAAACAGTAAAGCAGACAGCACCTGACCAAACAAACAGCATGAGTCACAAACGCAAGTTTTGAGACTATTTACATATCATTACAGAGGTAGCATGAGAAAAAGCTAATAAAATGGGGAAGAGGAAGATGAAAAACATGAAATGAGCAGAGGCTGAATAAAGTGACAGTCTATGCAAAAAAACAAAAGTATTAGAACACCCCAAACACAAAACTCCAGGATATGGTCAGACAAGCAAAGACAAGAACGATAAGCCCTATGAAGAAAGATATAAAGGAGTATAAGGAAACTCCACAGTCCGAGCAGTACGTAGTAACATTCAGTGAGAGTTTCATTCAGAGACAATAAAAGTATCTAAACTGCACATGGAAGGAAAAAAAAATAAATATATTAGACAAGAGACATAACCTAGCACTATGAGAGAGGAAACAAGGAAGAACACAATCCTAAACAATTCTGTCCTCCAATAAAAGCAAACTATTTCACACCTGTATTGAACTGCGTGATTTTCTGTGGTAAATAATCCATTTACTGCAGATCAATCAAAGTTCATCAAGCAACGTCAACCAAGTTTAGAAACCCACTAATTCTATTTGATAAACAGCGTTCTTCAACAAGGGACAGAGGTCACCTTAGACAAAAACAGTTCTAGTAATCTAATGCTATGCTTTGATTTAAAAGAAGAATTACAAGCACAAAGTTGCTTGCAAGGTAGGATTGCTTCTCTGCTAACATGATTTGTACAGAATTCATCTTTCCAAACACGCATACTATGCAAACAAAATTGCATTTTATATGGAAATAATCTAATCCTACCACTCCCAGAGAGTAAAGACACTTTCATTCCCTTATCTCCTGCTTACTCAAAGTGTTTGTACTGATGAAACTGAGAAAGCAGCTTTCTCCTTACCACAGTGGTTATTGTGAAAGAAGAGAACCCTCTGACAATAGTTCCTTGCACTACTGAGATTATTTTTTGTATGTCAGAGAATTAACTGATATTTTCTTCCAATCATGGCAAAAGTTTTTATTAATTCTTTTGCCACTTGGTATCTTCACTGCGAGAGACTTCAAATTTCACCAAAAAGAGCAAAAAAACAGAAACGTTTAACAAAGCTATTTGGGCAAGATTTGACGAATATTAAAAATCAAGTAACAGAGGCAACAGTAAAATACAACCTAAGAACCTGAAATAGGGAGGAAAGTCCTGTAATTTGGAGAACAAAACAAAAACATTAACTTTCAGAGAAGTACTTTCAGATAAAACTTTCATATAAAGTCGTAATTGCAATATCCTTACTTCCTTCACACAACCACAGTGCTTTCCCTGCTATTGAACAAGTGATACAGTTCTTTCTCCCATGTTTAAAGCTACACTGGAAGGCTTTGCTACACCACCGTGACCTCTAACACTACTACAGGACTCGGACATAATAAAGTACAGCTCGGACTACAAGTCTCCACAAGTACAAAACACAACCAGGATAAGTTACTTATCTCCCTTTTTAACAACTGTATTGAAATGCCAGACTTAACACTCAAGTAGTACATACGCCTTATACACTTCAGACAAACTCCACAGAATGAAGTTTCAAACTTCAGTAAGACCCATGGAAGGTGTGCAGAACGAAACCTAAAATTAAGTGAAGAACAGCAGGAAGATTTCAGAGTGCCTGAAATAAGGCTACCTCCCGAAATTAAGGTACTGCAATTATTGCGTAAATCTTTCTGGAATTGCTTCACAGATTACAGTTTTAATTAAGAAAAACATTACATTGAATGGATATTAAGCTTCTACAGACCTAGCTATGTACTTAAAACATTAAGAGTCCCAGGAGTCCTGGTGGAATGTCTGTCTTCAGACTGCACAGTGTTTAAGGTCATTACAAAATTACTTGGTTTAAATCTTAAGAGGATGCAATCTGTTTTGGAGAGATGCTAAATACCATAAAGAACAGAAAATAAAAAACAAAACAGACCTACTATTGATTCTGTTCTTTGAAAGGGCCATAAAAGAAACATCAGGACTTAGGAAAAGAAGGGAGCACTTTCATCTCTAGCCTTCTACTATTAGCTCTCTGACAAGCCAAACTAAAAACATTAAATGTACATAATAGTATATTTATGTTACAAACACTTCACGTTGAGCTAAACTGATTTTAAAGCAAAGCCTTCAGAACACAGCAGGAAAGAACCAGAGCACAATCTCTGATTCACTTAATATCTAACAAGAGATACTTGTCACTCATATTTAATCTTCACCTTACCTGTCACACCCTAATCTCAGCTATACTGATTGGATATAAACATGGATACCTGCAAGTATACCAACCCACAGAAGGGGATGCACAAGCTAAAAATCTTGTTAAGAACTGCCTGTAAAACACAACCACCAGCATTTTTATGCAAAAGAAAAAAAAACCAACCACTGCTGCCATTTGACATTTTAGTTTTTGTGCAGAAATTACGATTTCACTATTTACTGAATAAATAACAAAGATTGTTTCTTAACGAGGAGTGACCAAAGGTAAAGAAATGGCTTTCAATGTTTTCACAAAATACCTCTGAAATGTTCTGGGGTAGAAGGCTGGCAACACTGAACTCCCATTAACAGGGAGACGAGCAACGCTGTAGTTCATCAAGGATTCCCCAGCGAGCAGAGAAGGAAGGTGCTGCCCCACCACCTACTTAACCTTATACCTTGTCTACACCAAAAGGGCCAAGCCTGCTCTGCTGCTCCCACACATTCCTGTGATCCCACACACAGGGAGGTGAAGCAGATCGCAAACCTCACCACAAAATTAATGCCACAGATAAGGAAGAGCAAGATATGTGATGCAAACGGCAGAGAGCAGAGCCATTCTTTCAAGTAGATGCACTCATGTACCAGATAAAAGAATATACCTTCCTTAGTTTCACATATTCTTTGAATTTTAAAGTATTTTTCCTATTTCCTGTGCTCTAGTTTAATACTATTTCAATGCAAATAATTTTCATGTCATCATTTTGCACACTGTTGCTATTTCCACCATCCACACAGTGCAGAATAACACAGGAAATTCCAAACGATGACAATGGATTTATACAGTAAAATCTCCCATGCATCAATGCAGACCAGTTTCTCAAATGCTTCTGGCAAACAGACAAACCCTTCAACTTACCGTTCAACTAAAACCGTAAGCAAGTGCTAGATTCTGTATCGGTATTTCTGAATGAGCAATTAGTTTTAAACTTCAGGTAACACAGCAGAGTGAATTTACTGAAACAGGGTGCTTTGCTATATAAATGGTGTGCTCCTGTCAGGGAAAACACACTGGCAAGCACCCTTCCTGGGGGAGCATCCTGTTCACTTTCACCTGGTAACTTGCAAAATTAAAAGGCTCTCACATTTTATCTTCAGTAGGGTTTGACCTCATGTTACCTTTCACTTTAATCTAAAAAAAAAAAAAAAAAAAAAAAAAAAAGGAAAAGCTCAAAAGAAGAAAAACTGGTATTTCCCACAAGCACAGAAGGTATTTTTGCTGATTGTTGTCAGCGTAAATTAAGCGTTTGCTCTCTCTCTTGTGAGCATAACGAGCTCATTCCAGAACCACGGAAATTGTAACACATTAGAAGTACATTTGCTTCAGTAGCACGAGTGTTCACCTCTCTACTGCTTGCAAATCACCACTGCTATTGCCAGGAACAACAAAGATTAAGACTTAGGTGTGGGAACAGACAGCTGATGAAGGCATTAAAGTAATATCTGTAATCATCAAGAGACTAATTCTGATCTCTGCTGATAAATATTCAGCTGACTCCAACAGAATATAGCTGTACCACAGAACAGAAAAATCTGAATTAGGACTCAGAATTTTTCGAAAAAGTACATTTTTTAATATAGTTATCTAAAAAACAAAAGTTACCTTTGGCTAAGCATAAACTGGTGCGTGTACTGACCTACTCCCACTTATCATACACCAATATATGAATTCTTACCCTACTCTGATATCTTACTCTCCATTTAATTTAATTTACGCATACTTTCAAATAACATTTTTCACAAATCTCAAGTTTTATTACATGTAGAATGATCACCCCAGATACTGACGTTCCTATAAAGTGCACACCAAGTAAAGGTCTCCAAGTCTTAAAAACACAGACTTTTGGATAAGCACAATGCAAGACTTTGATCTAGTTATTACTACAACAAACTGAAAGAAACAATTTCAAAAGAGGCATGATTTCAGTAAGTATATTCCTGAAATTCCATTTTTCACCTTTAAACATTAAAAGTCACATTCATATCGACCTTAGAATTGTAAACAACATCACTTAAGTGGCTAGAACAAAAAGTTTCTGAGGAGGGAAAGTATCTGACTTCCCTCACAAGGTACAACCAAGCAAGTCCTAAGAACATTCATATTCATCTGCTCTACCAAAGATAACTGTGGCTGCCTTTGAATCGCACTAGCCAAACAGATTGCTGATAGCAGACAGGGATTATCAGTGTCAAAATACCACCCAAAATCCACTTAGATGGTCCAGGTCTGCCTTTAACATGACTGGACATTTTGCTGAAAGTTAGATAACCATATTTATTTCAACTTTAACAATTCCGTGAAACAATAGTCACCCAACTGACTTCCACACCAGGCAATTCAGGTGCCAGACGCTAAGCTTGGGCTGACAAGGTGTACCCTACCTGCCCAGGCATTAGGTGTTTCTGCATCATCAAACTCCCTCACCACTTTGGAACAAAGCCTCATCAAGTGTAGCCACCACAGAAACCTTGTAACTGTCTTCAAGCAGTGGTATTTCTAAAACTGAGACCTGCCAGGTGTGGAACAGTAGCACTTGCCTGGTTTATCCACAAACCTGATAAACCACTGCCCCAAGACAATCACTGCTTAGTATCCGCCCCTCTGCATGCACCTTTGCCTTTCTCCTTCCCTACAACACGTGACACCGAGTACGAACGATACCAAGAGGACAAGAACAAATCCAGCTAAGCAATGCAAGAGAACTGAGCCTGAGGAGTGGAAGGATGCCTACAGAAGGACTTCTTCAGAAGCACATGCAAATGTAGTAGCTGCTACAGAAAGGATGGTGGGGTAGGTTTCTGTGCAAAGTGACAGCAAACGCTCTGCTAACACACTGCATGTAGTAACAGGGAAGAAATATGCTTACAAATGAGTCTGCATATTCCTACAGTTACATCTGCAGTTGAAACAGTCTGATTACACTGAAAAGTGAACACTGGTAGGAGGAGCTCTTTTGTTTTTCCTTACACACGTATTCCATAGAGACTAAAGTTAGTTAACTTTAGATCAGTTCATCATGCAGACTTTGTAAGGGCAGTTCAAGTTTGACCTTTGCACTGTAAACTTCACTCCCAACAGATACAAAGTGGCAGCATTTAAAACAAAACACTACAAACACACCCCTTCCTAAAGGAGCAAGTGATTTCACCTCTATCACAAGTGATGCCTCTGAAGTACTACAACTGTACATTTGATACATATGTAATTTTTATAAGTAGAAAGGCCATGAAGGTAAAGTCTATCTGACAAAGGTAAATCAGCAGGCTTTTCAACCAAGATTCCTGCTCTTCAGAGGCACCAGTGGATTACGACACGTACAACACAACGGCAGTGGAATGGGGCTTAGGGAGGAGTAATTCCAGCCACCTAGTGCAATGGAGTTAGTGAGGAATAATAGCAGGAAACAATGCAAGGAAGTTTACTCACATCTCTTGCTTCACTGAGAACATGGAAATGGAAGAGACCTATACTAAAGAAGGCACACAGACTTCTTTCAGAAATTATTATCCTGTTTATTACAGCAGGAACTTGAGAAGCGGTTTATTTCATGTTTTGGAAAAAAATCATAAGGAACTACATTCCCCCTACAGTTGGAAAGATTTTTCAGATAAGGATTTGTCTCCAAATCAGAATAAAATTTTCAAACTAGTTGAAAAATACTAGTATGCATGTCAAGTAACAAAACTGCTAGTTGACTAAAACTAGAGATCATTTCATAGGAAAAAAAATATTTAATTTAGACTTGCATTTAAGCATGTGAATTAAGCTAAAGGACATACGTTTACAAAAATCTACATATTTGTAACATAAGAAAGGAAATTACAGTAATTTCATTAAAATACTAAAGCTGAGATCAGGAACTTATTCTCATACGTGTTCACTGGTACTGTATCTCCAGTCATACAGCTGACAAACTATTTCACTGCTGTAACAACATAATATAAAAGCTAAACCAATCCAAAAAAGTGTTCCCAAAAACGTAGCAAGAAAAAAAAAGTTCACTGCTACATAGGGTACGTGAAACAGTATCAGAGGGTCAAAAATACTTTTTGCCATTATCTTCAACGGAACTAATTATGTAACTTATATTTATGCTTATATAATTTACTAACAGTAAATCATCCCTGATCAACCTGACCAACTCTGTCAATGAGCAAAGACCAGTGGACACTGTTAATTTTACCAGGATGCACAGCACCATCTTCCACAGCATCTCTGTAGCCAAGCCAGAGAGCTACTGGCTCAGGGGACCACCGGGCCCACACAGCAGTGGTTGTGCAAACCGGGGTCCAAAGTCCAACTGCAACCAGTCCCAAATGACGTTGCTCAGCGACAATACCAGGGCCGATACCTGTGCTGGCAGGCGGGAAGCTGAACACCTGTCAGTGTGCCCTCACCCTTACAAAGGCTGCCTGCCTGCTAGGTTACATTTGCAGTATCAGAGAAAGGGATTATATCGCTCTACCTGGCACGCACGAGTCCACAACCACATTGCTACGTCCAATTCGGAGCCATGCAACATAAGAGAGTAGAAAGAGCAAGATGAGCAGAAGGCCTCCAAGCTGGTGAACAGAGCTGCAGGTGGACAGCTAAGGCAGCATGTCATCTTCTCAAAGACAAAAGGCTACCTGCTGTCTTTAACCATGGGAAGGGTAGTTGTGTAAGGCCAGACAGAAATAGATTCCTTTCAGAGGTGCAAAAACGAGTGGTAAGCGGCAGCAGTCCCACCTTCCTTCAAGGGAAACTCCAAGTTGCTGCAAGGGAAACATTTTTCCCAGTGCACATGGTTGAGCGGTGAAACAGGGAGCCAAGGAGAGGCTGTTGCCTTCACCAGGGATACTCCCAAGTGCTGCACAAAGGCTAAACTTTGGAGTACAGGGTCTGACTGGAAGTCCTCCAGAGCCCCTCCCAACTTAGACTCTTCTACCATGATACTAAAGATGTTCATAATTGCTTTATGATCACACGTATTCAACTTGACTCAAGAAACTTTGCTGAAAAGCATTTGTGTTGGGCCTCAAGGAAACCCGCAGAGACAACCTCTGCCTCAGATCTTCCAGGGCAACTGAGGAAAGAACTTGACTACACAAAGAAATAAAAACAGAATGTATTTTAATGGCTGTTTATACTGCAATTCGAGGCAAGAACTGGAATAACTACACTGCATCCTGGCCAGGCCAGCGTTCACTACTTAAGCCCAGAACGATTTTACAGTTAATCACTTCTACCTATGTACTGTATTTCTCCAGATTTTGGTACTTCACTACTTATTTCTGGATTCCTTTGCTGTCAGTAAGCATCTGTATTATACTTTCCACTATAGTAAGCCATTAGAGCTGCGCCCCTCCAGGGCAGGAGTGGGGGAAACACAGAGAAAAATGATAGAGAACTCTTGATTCCTCTGGATTTTTAAGTTTTATTTTCCACTTCAGAACAAAATGAAAATTCTACTTTTCCTTTCCAGTCCCTCAAATTGGATTTTCTTGGTGAAGTACCTAAATACAAGGTTTAGAAACACTCTCACTATTGAAAGGGCAGAGTGACTTTAAATCCAAGAGAATTTCTTTAGAGGTAAGAGAAAACAGTTTAAAAAACAAAGACACAAGCTCACAATTGGTAAGTGATCTTTAAGATTTTTACACAAGAAAAAACATTCACTTTTATAGTTCACTTCTAGTATTGCCATGCTTTTTGTACTATCTCTTAAAATCACTTCTACTTCAGAAAAAAAGTAGGTAAGTGGATTTCTTATGCAAAAAGCAAACAAAAACATAACCTGTTTTTAAAGAGGTCTTTCAGATAAAGTATTTAAGACTAACAAATTTTACACCTCTTCACTTTATCAGTTTTGCAAGTCAAAAGCAGGTTACAATGATCTTCCCTGACTATATTTGGTCTCACTAAGGAAATTTCACGTTAATATCTTAGTAAAAAAATCAAGTCAGTTAAGGAGTACATCACACTTCTGAAAAGAAAAGAAGTCCTAAGGCTCAACACAAGATTAAAAAAAGTTTGAACTATTAACCTTATATTTCACCTAAGGCTAAGTGTTACCATAGCAACCATTACGGAACAAAAATACTTCAAAGTAGCCAAGCAAATTCTATTCCCCTATAAAGGAAGTTTAGACTGACTTTTGCAAATGGGGGGCATAATCTCGAAAACAATTATGTGAATGGTTAACTCTGCACAAGAAGATACCTTAAACTTCAGATAGATGAAAGTTAACACATGTGATTCTATGATCAGGCTTTTACTACAAGGAACTGATAACACAACTAAGATTAAGCTGATAATATAACCAAATTTAGCAACAATTTTATTCCAGGCTTTCCTTGTGAATGAAAGGCTTTTAATTACAATAAAGACACCCAACACCAACTATGTTATCACAGTTGGGGCGTTGGCTTATACAACTCTCACCCTTTGTTCCTCCCCTACACCACCTCCTCGGCTGCGCTGGGGTTTGACATATCAGTTCACAGGGACAAAACAAGCTGGATCAATGAACTGAACCTTGTTTTTTAACAACAGCACTGCCAAAAAGAAAGTTACTTACAACTGCGAGCAGCTTCCTGCTCTAGGTTACCATGCAGCTACGTGAACAGTTGAACAAGCACAAGCGAAACAGTGACACGAGGGCCGTGTTAGCCAAGACTGCTGCCAAGAGAAATACTAGTAAAATTACAGCCTAACCTAAACCTGCATCTACCTGTTCGTAACTCGCTTGGACAAATAAGCACACTGAAATTAAGAGGGGCAGGGAGGTACCCAACAGCCTTAGATGAGCCTGTGCTTTCGATCTGTTAAGCAAGCTATATATGTCATGATCACGCTTTGATGAGAAGCTTAAAAGTCATTTTAATTTACTTCATTACCACCCTTCAAAAGTGAGTTCACTAACTGTTTACAAGATCTGCTGCAACTATGTCTGGAAGAAGTGTGGCGGGTAGAACACACTACATTTAACCTAGGACAGAGGCTGCAGTGTATTATCTAAAAAAGTCAGTATTTATCATGAAGTTAGAAAGCTGAGAGAACTGCCTTGAACACTGTATAACTCTCCTAGGAAAAATAATAACTCAAAGCAAAAAAACATTTCAGATTTAGCTTGTCCTTATTTGCCCTGGTCCTTCCTTACATGGGTACCTTTTGTTTGCTACTTTAGGAACAGGCCGTGACTGAGTAAGATCCATTGTTTTTCAATAAGCAAGTCTAGAAACCAGTTGTGTAATTATCCCTGACTTAACTATCCTTTTTTTTTTTTTAAACTAAGCTCTGAATTCTGTAAAAATCCTAATAAATGTTACTATAAACTATTAACTATTTTAGATCTCATCTTTTCATTCCAAGGCAATATATTTATTACTGGTTTAGATTTCTATTTAAAAAAACTACTTTTGCATAACTGGAAATTAAGAATATTTACCTCATTTTGAATTAATATGTATATTTGGTAGGTTTGTGTATTCAGGAACACTTTTATAGTGGTCAAGCTACACTAAGTTAAAAATACATTAAGTTCTTATAATGCATATTACTAATCTTTACAAAAATATTTACCATGAGATTATTTTTTACTCATTTCTTCTTAAAACTTTGATACATAACACACCAGCAAAAATATAAGCATATTCAGTTAAGAAATACCTACTTTGGTAGGTAATGAGAAGCAAATTAAACATTATGGAACAATATTTCCATATCTGTCTCCAGATTATATTAGATATTTCCAATGTTCACACCCAACACTTATTATAAAACAATTCAATGCAACTGAAAGGGTAAAAAAATGCTGAAAACAGGTACAGATCTGAAAAAAAGTCAAAGAAAACCCGGGTTACATAAAAGGCTGGGTTCTACACGAACTTACATGTGACAGACTCCAGTTCATGTTTAGCAACAGTTTATAACAATATAATAAAATAATAACTTTTTTTTTTTAAATATAGATTTCTCAAATGGAAAGAAAGTCAGAGTTTATTCATTCTCCAAGTTTCATACAGGGAAGAATTTTCCCCAGGAACTTGCTCCTATACAATCACTCTTTAAAATTACTCTGGAATATATCCAAGAGTGTCAGAAACAACAAAAACAGCCCGAGAAAAATATTTTAAACATATCATAGAGACCAAACACACCACAGTAAGCCTGTACTAAAATAAGTACCACACCAAAATATTAACCATTACAGGTGTGTACTTCTGCTGAGCCAAAGCCTCCTATTCCAAGAGCAAAGCACATTTCGGAGCTTATTTTCCTTTCAAAACCATTAACTCCATCAGCACTAAAAAAAAACCAGAAAACAAAACTATGAAAACTCCACCAAAATCGGGAACGTACGTGCCTCTTACAAGTTTGAGGGATTCTAGAAAGCTAAACAAAGCCCCTGTGATCCCGGGCTGCTCACAAAACACGGGTGGAAGCGCGCAGCTCTTGCTGCAGCCTGTAGCCTGGCACTAGGCCTCAAAAACAAGGAGGCAGCCGGGGAGCCAGAAAGTGAGCAACTCGCTAGCAACGCACCCAGGGAAGCCTTTCCCCTTCCTGCCAAATAGTGATCCGCCAAGGAAGTCACCCAGCGCAGCGCCCGCGCTCACCCTCGCCCAGGAGCGCGGCTCCTTCCCGCTCCCTCACACCTCCGCCTGGAAACCCGCCGGGCTGAGCCGCCAAGGAACGTCCAGGAAGAGTGGAACTCTGGGGCGAGCGGAAAAACGAGCCGCTACGGGAACCCAGAGCGGCTCCCCTACGTCACCTCTGCAGAAAGCACCGACGTGATTCTCCCCGGCGAAAGCGTTTGCGCGCAATGGTCGCGCAGCACCGCATGCAGAGCGCAGAGAGAAATCATCTGAGCCGCTCGTACCTTTATGTAAATAATACTACTAGATACTGTACACAACAGATAGTACAACAGACGTTCCAACGGTGAGCTGAACCTCCCGTGTAAAAAACCTAAATGTCACATAAAATGTAGGAAGAGCAACAGGTTCACTGTTGAAACCTGACAGACACCCCTGAGCGAAGCCTACAGAATGAGGCTGTTTGATAAAACTTAACTGCCAGCAAACAAAGCTAATCATTCCAAAATTAAATGGGAACTAAAGCAAGCTTGCTTAGCTGGCAGAAGCAACCCATAGACAAAAAGAGAACCTGGGCAGCATTTTCATCAACTTAAAACGCAGAAATGTTCTAAGCTACAACTGAAGATCACCAAAAAGTCACACTTACATCGTCTCTCCAGTCTTAGCAACATGACAAAGAAACTGATCCAGTATTGGACACACTTCCTTCTTCCCTCTCTTCTCAAAATCTGTCGGTACAAGAAACGCAACAAAGAGAATGGTAAAAGAAGATAGGACAGAACAAAAATTCACAATTAGCGATTTACTTGTTGTAACAATCAGAACAGCTCCCACAAAAACAATTTCACGCTTTCACAGCGCTTTAGCTGTTCCCAAGAGCTCCACCAGCTTCCCAGCCCTGTAAAACACTGAATAGTCTTCGTGTGGGGAAACTACGTGCATCTGAGCAGCAAAAAGTTGATTTGCAACTTCTTTTGAGCGGCTACAAGAGAGAAAGCGGCTGACTTCCTCAGCTGCATCCAGCGAGGGAAGCCAGGGGAGAAGAGGGCTGGAGAGGGAGAAAAAGCCAAGGCAGCGGCGAAAGCCGAGGGAAGGAAGGCGGGCGGGGGGGCAGAG
>NW_009716287.1:0-27375 GCF_000703405.1 Apaloderma vittatum
AACATTCTGTGATTCTGTGATTCTGCGAAGAAGAGTGTGGCCAGCGGGCTGAGGGAGGTTATCCCTCCTGGTGAGGTCACATTTGGAGTACTGTGTCCAGTTTTGGGCTCCCTGGCTCAAGAAGGACAGGAAGCTGCTGGAGAGGGTACAGCAAAGGCCTATGAGGATGATTAGGGGACTAGAACATCTCTCTTATCAAGAAAGGCTGAGGGACTTAAGGCTTCTTAGCCTGGAGAAGAGAAGACAGGGGATCTTATCAATGCTTATAAATATGTAAAGGGTGGGTGTCAGGAGGATGGTGTCAGTCTTTTTTCAGTGGTGTACAGTGACAGGACAAGAGGCAACAGGCACAAACTTGGCCATAGGAAGTTTCACCTAAACATGAGGATGAACTTTACTTTGGGGGTGGCAGAGCACTGGAGCAGGCTGCCCAGAGAGGTGGAGACATTCAAAACTCACGTGGACATCATCCCATGCAGCCTGCTCTAAGGGTACCTTCTCTGGCAGGGGGGTTGTACTAGATGATCTTCAGAGGTCCCTTCCAATTCCTACCGTTCTGTGATTCTGTAATGCATGTTTACAGTGCAGGCACAGACCCCAAATAAGTCAATGTGATGACGAAGAGCCTCAGATCTGATGCATAGCTGAAGAGGTGTTATCAGCTAACAGGAGCCAGAGAACTAGCAAATGTGGGGCACAACTTAACACTTTGAGCAGCAGGACAAGACAGAGCACCCTGCCATCTATGCAGCTATTACTACAAGCTTGGGCAATTGAGTTCAGGAGAGTTTTCTACAGAAAGATCCCACAGCAGGAAGATAAATCACCTTACTAGCCAGGGACTTGGTCTCTGTCACTGTCAAATGCCTTGAGGATGATGAAACATCAGGAGGCAACCAAAAAAACTATGATCTTCTAAAATCTTTTATGTGTGGCGCCAGTCTCCTAACAATTAGGACTGAAATTATACAACAAAAGGGCCAAAACAGCCAATGTACACAGTAGCTTAGGCCCTAAATTTGCAGTCATAGTACATGCAGCGTGGCTTCATCAGCTCATATAATCCCCTGTTGTGGACTGCAGTGTCAGTGCAAAGGAGGGCTTTCGCTGCTGCAATCATCGTCAAATTGCTGATTTACTGAAGACATGCTGAATGGGTTGGAGACACAGAACACTTCCTTACTGCTGACAATGGTGAGCCTCGTCCTTAGTATTAAAGTACTGGAAGAGGACAGAGGAAAAAGATGAGACAGTTTATTTGTAATTGTCTTGTCTCCAGTTCTGTCACTCACTTTATATCCTTTTTTTTTGTCTCCTCATCTACTCCTGCCATAAATTTATGGCATTGCTTACAAGGCCTTTTACCTGTATATCAACACCCAAGGGACGTAAGCCCTATGCAGGGCTTGCCTTCTGTTGCAGGGTCTCTGGAGTGCACAGTCAGAGGGTTTGAGGGAACACTGTGATCTTCATTTCAGTGACACATCCTGCTCATGCTATTTTAATTGTGGTTTAGTGGCTTACAGCCAAAGGAATGAGTGAATTCCAGGGCAGAAGGCAGACAGCTTCTTGCTTTCATTCCAGTCTCTCACACCAGACATGTCTTCAAATCACCATATAGCTTGAAAAAATGCATTACAATGCACAAGCATGCCAGCCTGGTGACAAAGCCACTTGGATAGAAAGCAATGAAACAAACTATTCATTTCCCTTTTTCTATGTGTTGTCCCATACTCTCTCAGTTTGTCTTCCTTTTCTTTTAGCTTCCTCTCATTTTCTGGAAATTTGGAGAGCTTCTGTAGCAGCTTGAAACTCATGCGAGTTTCACACAATTCTCACCTGCAAGCTACAAATCTAAGTCAAGTCTGCATCATACTGTTGAGGAGAGACTGGTGCTCTCTGTTTCCACTCCAGCACAAACTCACAGTGTGAGGGCAAGAGAGGCAGTAAAGCCAGGCTTATACACACCTTCTTACAAAGCAGCATGCTAACTTCACAGTAATGTCTCATCCACCCTCCCTATCTCTACTCCCCACGCCATGTATTTCAAACATACTGCTAATGCAATCCAGAAGCTTCCAGAACATCCAGACCTTTGCTGCTAACCCTCACTTGGGGAAACTGATTGAGTTCTTCACCTTGCTGGTAAATAATAATACACTTCTGGCTTAGAAGAATTTGGCAAATTTATTGTGTTGTGCCCATGGATTGCTCTGACTGGACACAAGGTCGGCCCCTGTCAGTACCCGTTTCTCTCCCTTTGCTAGGCAATAAATTTCACCTGGCAAGAGGAGTCCTCCTTCCTGTTATACTGAGATAGGACATAAGGGAAACTGTGCACCATGTCCCCAGAAAAGGATTACCCCATTGACATCTCAGAAAGAAAGGGGATAGAAGCTGACCAGGTCCTATCTGGAAATACAGAACTGCAGGAATAAGGCAAGCAGTAAAAGGAGATGTCAGGGCTCAGACATGCAGGAACTATTATTTTCTCCTCCTCTTAAAATAGATCTCTTTACTTCTTTCTTGTCCCTTCCCAATAGCAGACAGCTAAACTGTGAAGCTCATTGCCTCAAGATGCTATGTATGCCAGAAATTTATACATGTTTGTATGAATAAACCAGTGGCACAACCTTGGGCACAGAAACATCCTCAGCCGTGGGCTGCTGGGAGGAAACACTAGGGGAGTCACACAGTCTGCTTACACTGGTCTAATGTTCTTTGTCTAGGCAACTGCTATTGACAACTGTCAAAGAGATGAAAAAATAAACTATTTTGACCTTTGGTGTGATTCAGTATGCACTCTGCTATGTTTTAGTACTGGGATTTACTTGGTGACTTCAGCTTTCTTTTAGAATCTCAATACTTAAAGTCCTAGAAACAAATCATAAAAAAGCCTTAAGGAGACTTAGAATTTTTTAATCTCCTGATTGTCTTCAGCAAATCTCAGCTTGTGGAGTCTTGAGTTGATTGATGCTGGGAATCAGCAATATTGATGCTGCACACCTTCCATTTCAATACTTACTTGCTCCATTTCTCCATGACAGTGCATTACACAACTCATAAAAATGTTTTCTCCTGCTGTGTCAGGAAGAACCTGGGAGGCAGCAGCAACAGAGGAGTTAGGCTATGCATTGCTCTGGATGCTCCTCTCAGCCTATGTGTTCATGATGTGTATAATAGAACAGCATGCGCATGTCTTGCCATGTGACACACTACCTGGTCTTGTGATACAACAGGGATCATGATGTGAATCTTCCCAGCATCTTCATGTCCTGTGCACCTTTCCAGTAGCAATATGGAATCAGAAAAGTAAAGATTTGGCAAAGCTCAGCCTCACTTGATGTTCACTCCCAGAAGGGCAAAAAAGCTGTGCAGGACTTTTCCAGACGGCAAACCAGACATGCACAGTTGAAGCTGCGAAATAAGCCCTGCTAACCTGCTACCATCAACTGACCAGTGTCAAGTCCAGTTCTTCTTTGAGGATTTCCCTTGACTTAGCTCTTAAAAGACACAAATTGACTGTACATTGACCTGGAAACAAGTTTCCAGGAGCAGCAGATAATGTCAAATCACAGATCATGCATAATCCCATTAATGGTGTCAATATAGCAGCTATAACCTACGCTCCACTGAAATTGACTTCCCCTATGGCCCTGACAGAATGGCACTTCAAAACACCTACAAGGGAGAGATGAATGCACACGAGGTCAGCTGAGATCCACAGCTTCAATCACAGAGTCGTGCTCAACCTCTGTGGCTGGCCATGAACAATTTGTATTCTATGGTCCACAGCCCATCCCAAATCAGTGCATAAGGCTCTTGAAGGCATACAGCAAGACTTGTTCTGTGAACTGGGGGGCTCATTGAGATTCTGCTTATAAAACAGGCTACTTCAGGGATGCCTATTTTTTGAGTAATTTAAAGTCAAACTGGACAAACACAAGAATGTATTATGAAGAAAAGTCAGCTCTAGGAGGAGAGGAGATAATTGGTTTCATCTCTCTTCTCATCACTTGCTGTCTTAAGAACCTGAGCTGGAAAACTTCTTGCCCAGTGGAGTAACATTAGTAGCGTTCTGTGAAGCGTCTGTTTAAAAAAAAGCAGATCTACGCACACCAGGAAAACCAGAGCTAGCTGCAGTGCTGAAGACCCACAGATACATCTGGTCAAGCATCAGATCTCTGCAAATCAGCTTCTCCAGCAGCTATGAATTTCAATTAACCACAGACAAAGTTATCCAGATGAATTTAACA
Organism: Apaloderma vittatum; assembly: GCF_000703405.1. Lineage (NCBI taxonomy): Eukaryota > Metazoa > Chordata > Aves > Trogoniformes > Trogonidae > Apaloderma > Apaloderma vittatum. The sequence goes on from NW_009716287.1 coordinate 4,257, forward strand.
TCTACCCTCATACTCTCTCAACAGGAAGGAGAAATTAACCTCCCCTTCAGCATCACCAGTGGCTCCTGTCATAATCTTTTCTGCCCATATTCCCAGTTTATTCTCTTAGTCCTTTTGCCACCATTATTGTAATTTTGCTTCTGCTTTTTCTCTCATTAGGCTGTTGCACTTCATCACACACCTATAATGTATTTTGTTCCCCTTCTTACTCATTCTTCTCCCTCTTTTTCTTTCATCCTTGAATTTTGTTTGAGGTCTGCACACAGAAGCCATAAATCATTTTGGTGCTCAAGGTGCAAGATTCTAGGCCACCTCCATAGGGATACTTAAATGCCAAAGCCCTGCAGAGCTCAGTTCTTTCACATAACCAGACTCTAATTTTCAAGCAAATTTTTATTGTTTTATCATGATTTAAAGAGCAGTACATTCTAAACGTTGTTTTCTGTTAAAACCGTGACAGACAGATGCTACCAGAAGTGAGCTTGTTTATTCAAACATCAGTAATAGCATTCCACAGAATTTCCATTCTGATCAGTCCCATAGACAATAAACAGGCAATTTGCTGACTTCTAAGTAGTAAGAATTAATCTGAATTTCATGAAAAGAGATAGGGATCAAGGAGAAATAAATTAAGAAACACAGTATATCTTCATACTCAGTGATAGGAGACTGCAGCTCACATTCGCTTTGTTCTACCAAGTTCAGGTCCCTGGAGCACTTAAGTCCCAGTAGAAAGTTCAGCAAGGTCAGCCATGCAGACACAAACTTGCTGTCTCTGGCAGCCATAAAGAGCCCACAGTGAGGTCTGTGCTGCCAGGACTAAACTCCTAACAGCACTCAGTCAAAACAGCCTTTTATCAGACATGGCTACACCTACAGGAGTTGCAGTTCTACCTCCATAGCTGCAGAAATTCCCCTCCAAACCTTCACAGAAGCAAGTCAAGGGTTGGTTTTTTTTATCCTGACACTAGATGTCAAAGGTAGGAAAAGAAGTGAAAAAAAAGGAAGTGACATTAGTACAGACATGAATTTATCAAGCACTGGTTTCTTCCTCTACCATATATTTTGAATGATAGAAGGTTTTTCAGCCTCCCGGCAGAGATCAATGCTTGAAATCTAAAGCCAGACAAATTCAGACAAATTCAGGTGAAAAATGAGGCACACAGTTAAGAGCAAAGTGATTAACGACTGCATGACTTAAACTCCTTGATGGATTGTCTGCCACTGGGGCATGCTCTGTTCGCACCAAGTATTTTTCTCTGATCACTATCTCAAACAGTTCCTCAGCTCCAAGCAGGCATAACTCATGGAAGCTCACAACCTGCAGAAGGAAGGTGTCAGTCAGATGACTTCAGAACAATTCAACCTCACATGGCACTTCGCAGTATTGAACGCACCTTTCAGCCACAACCAGCACCAGTACTCCATGCATTGCTGGACCATGCCTAGACAGGATGAGACATAGTTCTGGCCACACGTCCCTGGCAGCAGCAGCATCCCTTATTCTATAAGAAAAGGAAGGAGCAGCTCCTGAGTAACCAGCTTCCTATTGTCTTCACTATGTTAAAAGAGATGGATGGATAGAAGTATCCCATGGACCACATCTGACCTGTGAGCTACCAAAAGGACCTCTAAAGACTAGATGAGTGCAATAAATTTAACTTTCTAGCAGACAAATGCATCTGTATTAAGTGCACCATTTCTTAACTTATTACAGTCCAGTCTAGACTGACATGATGAAGTGCCATGGCAGTAAAGTATCTGTATGAGATTTGGGTGAAGGAGAAATCTTGCAGCTATAATGAGCACACAAGTATCCAGATATTTGTTCTGGTGAAGCGAAGAAAGAGTACAAACTGGTTATCTACAGAGAAGATGACAGACTCCTACCAGTCTCAGGAAGAAAAAATGAAATACAGTGGTATATTAATGCAATACTTCATTAATAGTTTGGAAGCATGGAATATCATTAATAGGATAGGGACAGTGACATTCTTGCTTTATGCACTAACAATTCAAACAAAATCACAAGCTTAGTCCGAGACAAGAAGCAGCACAGCACATACCTCTTACCCACACTGATCAGTCCATCGCTATATTGTCATAGCGCCACTCACAGACAAAGACTCCACTGAGCAAGGCCCAAACAGACTGTCTCCAAAGTATGGCTTGTTCCTTAGGGCTTAGGTGCACAAACTACGGCAAGCTCTGTGCGTACTCTTAGCTCATGGCAAATGTAAGGTAATCTGGATTAGTTTAGCATTTACAGTGCACTTACTGCCCAAGAACTGCCACTTAACAGCTCATGTGTCTACACTGTGATTTTATCTTTACCAGGCAGGTGCAGGCTCATTGCATACACCAGGGAGTGTAGTGATAGAACAAGGGGCAACGGTTTCAAACTGAAAGAGAGTAGATTTAGATTAGATATTAGGAAGAAATTCTTTGCTGTGAGGTTGGTGAAACACTGGAACAGGTTATCCAGAGAAGCTATAGAAGACCCCTCCCTGGAAGGGTTTAGGTTGGATGGGGCTTTGAGCAACCTGGTCTAGTGGGAGGTGTCCCTGCCTACGGTAAGGGGGTTGGAACTAGGCAACCTTTAAAGTTCTTTCCAGCCTAATCCATTCTATGATTCTATGATCACACATACAAGATACCCTTGTTTACATTAAACAAGTCAGCACTTTTTAAGCAATGTTCCTTCTGACAGAGGAGCTCAGGGTGATTGGAGAATACTAAATAGTGTCTGGTGCTCTCAAAGCTAGAAGTTCTTTGCTGGTTTGGTATCTACACCCAAACCCCCAGTTCTAATGCAAGAGAATTCTGGGGCCTGATAATCAGATAAACTGAATGTAATTATGGAAAACATTAAATAAATCTACTTTATTTCTTCAGGCAGTGCAGAACTAAGCCTTTTGGCATAGGACATAGCAACAAGTACTGCTCTGTTTAATCTTAAATCCATAATTTTTTGCTCCTGAATGCAAACTACTAAATATTTACAAGCCACAAACTGAAACTGAACTTTCTTTACAGAAAGAATTCTTAACAGTCTCAGGAATCACATTCTTACTAAGCTTTCTTCCAAACACATCCCACTCTACACTGGTTTTCCTCTTTGTGGCCAATTCTATGCAAATCTTCTTCCCAAAAGACATTTATGTTTTCAGAACAAACACAGAAATAATTTCTTCTGCATTCATTCATAAACCTACATTTGTTTCTTTTAATTTTACTCCTCAATTTTAGTCCTTCGAGCTACTTAAGACACATGAAAATTTCTATTTTCCAGGTAAATGGAATTTCTCCAGCCAGATCTTTTGTCATATAAAGCTATTTAAAAACAATTAAATAAATATCCTGCAGTTTTGCATTTTTCTCTTAGCAGGAAGACTATTGTTTTCCATTAAGCAATGATGAACATTTCCTATTGACTCCTCCAGGAACTGTTCTAAAACCCTAAGGACGTTCTGTTTTACTAAAAGTAGAAAAATCCTCTGTGTATGTTATATCAGCTCTGAAGTTCTGCCTAAACTCAACCCAGACATGACATCCCACAGAGAAGGAAGATGAATGGGAGACAGATTTCAATTAGTCTTTCTCAGGTATAAAAACACTGAAGATACAAAAAAGATAAAGGTCTCTTGAAATGCTTCGGTAGAAATAAACTGTGTGCAGTTACAATTAGAATAACATACAATTCAAGAAAGTTGTACTTGCATTTTTGTGCACACTGCTTCTTTCAGCTTAGCTGGTTTTGTTCTACTGCTGGACCTCCTAGAATTTCATTCTTGTATATCCCAGGCTAAAGATTTTGGCAATATGCTGAGAGAGGACATTGTCATTCTTTTCTATATCAGCTGATCCACTTTGCATGGAATACTTAAATTATTACGTAGATCAGAGAACAATAACAATTCTCTACCACACTGTCTAACACACTCTCTTGGGAAGTCAGATGTCTGGATTTAAAACTGCTATCTCTCAAGGTTGTATGGCTTCTATAAGGCAGGCCAACAAAATCCTGTGTGTTAGGGATTAGATAACATTGAAAGATGACTTCACCCATCTGGACAAACAGCTAAACTCCTTTTCCTTTTTTAATTTAACCTGAATTAAATTTTTATTGCCAAATCTGTCTATAAAGTTAAGACAACCTTGCCAGTTTCAGTTTGAAAACAATAAATAAACTACAGTTTATTTGGAAAACAGCTTAGCTAAGTTTAACTACCTCAGCATGAACCACATCCTCTTTGTGCCAGGAACTGTATGAACACCCACAGGAAGGTAAGTTCTACCAAATACAATTTATTGTTAAAGCATGATACAAAAGATAGGCAGATACATATAAAAAGGGGAACAGATAGTGAAAATGTGTCAGAGGGTTGATCTAATTTCCTAACGTGTCATGTAGAAATTACCCAAAGATGCTCTTTGCTATCAGGAAAGAACTCAGCATGCCCAGATCACTACATATTTCCAGTGTCCTGAGAGCTATGAAAATACAGAGAAAAGCTGAACCACTTCCCTACAAGAGATGATTCTTAGAGTGTATGAGAACAAAACTATTCTCTGTTATGCCATTAACTCAACAGTCTGGGGTCACACTCTCCTACTTCTAACCTACTGATGAATCACTGAGGATTCCATTTGCTGTCATGTAATGTCATCTCCTGTTTTCCTGCTTGCTTTTTAAAGATAGGGCTGCTTCTGCAAACTCAGTGGTCTGAGGACATAAAGGAGATGAAGTTTGTAGGAGGAAGTTTCAACCGATGTAAGAAGAAAGGCTTGAAATCCGAACAGCTCATGCATTTGAAAATTTACCCACAAGACCAGCTACCCTGATAAAAAAAAAAATATTCTCCCTATAAGTCTTGCTTTAAAACAAAGTACGGCACAATATTGCAGGTCTATATAAAATTGATCTTGTCCAATATAACTTTAACTCAGCCTTGTCTTCAAACATACAGGGATTTCCACTGAGGGGCTGGTGAGGGAATGAGTTGGGCCCATGGTGACATGAATGGCTAGAAAGAGCAACTATGCAGTGTATGAAGCACTGAGATGGAAAGAAAGAGGAAGGACAGTTTCATGACTAAGGAAGTGGACTTACACCCTGAAGAGACAAATGATTTCCCTATCTCTCTTACAACCAGATTCTGTGATGTTGGGCAAAACCTTTAAGCTCAATTCTGCTAAGGGAGCACTACAGCGTTACTTCACAAACACTCACCTCTGGGACTTCTCATACTCTTTGTAGAAATGCTGAAGGTCAGCATTGTCACTGAAGTCTCAAACTTGTGTTTTGGACTCCCATAAAACAGTCCCCACATCAAGGTATTCTTGATGCATTAACAATTGTTCTGCAATTCCCCATCTATGGAACAGGAGTAAACACTTCACACTCAGCAGCTGTCCTGTGAAAAAAAATTTACTAGGTTCTGAGACACATTCAAATACTGTGGCAGTAAATGCTAGAAAAGAGCCCAGGAGAAAATTAAACAGCATCTGAACAGAGTGAAGATTAAGGCCTAGGGCCACGCATTAAACACTGGGGGAAATTAAAATGTTGAAGAACTTTTCATTTAATCACTGTGAGCATGGAAAGGGGGTTCTGTGCAAAAAAACCCCAAACAAACAAAAAAACCCAACTAAACCACAATAACATGCAATCGTTTAATTAAAGACACAATAAAACTACAGTAAAGAATACAAGAAAAAGTTGAATGAAGGGGTTCACCGGCAACTTTAAGTCCAGCACTGTCTTATCTTTCGAGTGCCTGCAATGGTGATGATTTCTCTGACGTATATTGCAATATCATGCAGAGATATCTATAGGAACTCTGAACAACCTCTATCAGCATCTGAAAGTTTAGAACCATGTGAGTAATCAGTAGATAAATCAAGTCTGACTAATATGAATGAGCAGCAGCTGAAAGCTGGCACTACATCAGTGCAAGACAGTGCTTGCAGTACCCTCAGCTTTTCCAAGAGTACCACATGGGGCCACACACGTGTTGCCTTGGTGCGAGGGAAGCTCATCCCCTGGGCAGACATGGCCCTGGGGAGGTACCAATTTAGATCAACTGTGCATTTCGTGGCATGTAAAATTCTGGCTCAAATATCCATATAAATTCTGAGACTTCAACACATATTAGCACTTCCAAGCAGCGTAAGCTGCACAGTTCATTCTTTGCTGTCTTGAGAAGCAGAAAAAAAAGGCAGGAGTTTCAGTGCTTCACAGATTGGACGTTGTGTTCTCTCACAACGCCTTTTAGCCCAGGGCTTAGAAAAACCATCAAGAATAGAAAGCACAAGTAAAATCATAAGATGAAGCATTCATATTATATCCTAACAGCCATATAGAAACACTATCAGATGGTTTATATTGCAAAACCAAAATCTTCTGGAAAACCTGCCTAAGACCACACAGGGATTTAAAAACTCATGAAAAATTAAATAGCATATAGGAATTGAAGCCAGCTTTCTAACTCCCAGTCACATGCTACAGGCATGGAGTTTCCTGACTTACTGCTCCCTTACAGAATGATTTCCTTCTCTTGATGGGGGGAGACAACTGGAGATTAATTTGCACAGGGCCCACTGTCCTGTGCACCCAAACCACTTTCCCACACTTGTGAGAAATTGTCATCTGCACCCACTGCCTTTAATCACACTGATACAGCATCACCACCTCTCCCGCAACAGCCATTTCAGAAAGCAGCACTTCTGCTCTTCCCTTCCTGCACTGTCCAAAAAGGAAGAGGGTCCTTCTCCTCTGCCAATGTTGGAATAATTGGAAAGCAAATTGCTGCCTTAGAGTAGTCTTGCTACATTAAATATCTTCATATGTATGTCTTTCATGCTTTCTTTGAAGAAGTGACTGTGCTAGTTTTAAAGAAGTTTGTGCAATAGGTCACATTTTCAAAAAGTGCTCAGGGCCAGATACAACCTAAGATACAGTTGCTTATAAGGCAGGCACTGCCATTCCTACATTGTCAACATTTCAAGTGCACTGTGAGCTTGAAAAAAGAACATTAGTGGTACTGAGGGGAAAAAACTAACAGGAACTGCCTGTGTGTTGGGTTTGCCTGGCCAGATTTCAGTAGTAGTGGGGGCCTATAGGGGCAGCTCCTGCAAGAAGCTGCTAGAAGCTTCCCCAGGTCTGACAGAACCAATGCCAGCTGGATTCAAAGACAGCCAAGGCTGTGCCTATCAGTAATGACAGGAGAGGAATGCCTCTGTAAGACCATATTTAAGAAATGGGGGAAAAAAGAACTGCTCCACACAAAAACTGGCAGAGAGACAGAGGAATGAGGATATGTGAAGACACCATCAGTGAAAGGGTGGGGGAAGGATGTGCTCCAGGCACTGGAGCAGAGAGTCCCTCAGATCGTGGTGAAGAACATGGTGAAGCAGGCTGCCCTCCTGCAGCTCATGGAGGTGATGGGATGTAGATGTCCACCTATGGCCCATGGAGGACCCCACACCGGAGCAGGTAGATGCCTGAAGGGGGTTGCGACCCCATGGGAAGCCCGTGCTGGAGCAGGTTGCTGCCAGAGCCTGTAGTCCATGGAGAGAGAGAAGCCCACACTGGAGCAGGTTGGCTGGCAGGACTTTTGTGGCGCAGGAAGAAGGGAGAAGGTGTTATTTTTAAGATCTGCTTTTATTTCTCATTACTCTTATCTGATTTGTTTTTTAATCAATAACTCATTTTCCCCAAATCAAGTCTGTTTTGCCCAGGATAATAGATGCAGGTGATCTTCCTGTCCTTATCTTAAACCATGGGCCCTTTGTTTTATTTTTCACCCCCATCTAGCTGAGAAGGGTTGCTGATAGAGCAGCTGTGTGGACACCTAGCTGCCAGCCAGGGTCAAACCACAACATGTGTAGTACCCCTGCTTGGGTATTTTTTACGCTCATCATCTACTGAGAAGCAGAGCCTGACATCTTGGAGCTCTTCTGACCATCACACAGCCATGTTTGCTTTCCGTTTCCTTTCCAACTCACTCATTTCTCTTGTGCTTAGAAAGGATAAGAGTGAGGAGGGCCCTTCTGAGTCTGCAGCAACAGCCAAGAGCTCATCCTGGGAGATGGAGTTTTGTACAAGGCTGAGAACCAAAGCCAGGCTTCTGACTGAATGCTGCAACTGCTATAGCATCATGAAGCAAGGGGGCAGTTTTGCCACCTCCAGGCAGTTTCTAAAATAATTGGTGTTTTATAATGGACAGAAACTTTCAAACGCACAATAAACGCACTTTGAACCCAAATAATGCAGAGAGCCACTGAAAGGCACCAGGTGTGTTCTTAAACGAACTCTTGCTCTGCCTGTTTCTGATTCACAGAGAGATTTTGACAGACTTGGGTGCTTACAGTTGGGCAATTCTGTCACAAAAATAGCACTGCTCTTGTGGCCTATGGATCATTTATATTGAAAATAGGAAATATCCAGTAAGGTTTTTCAAACTCTGAGCTAGTTTTCTCAATCATTTGGATGTATTGAGCTAATAAATTCTCTTAAGATACCCAAATCTGCAGCTCACGAAATCTGAAGATAATTCGTATTCAGTTTACACTAAAGTGGTCCTATAATCCCTGGATGTGTTCAAGTGTCATTTAGATGTGGTGTTGGGTGATATGGTTTAGGGGTGAACTTCTAGTGTAGAGTCAATGGTTGGACTCGATGATCCCAAGGGTCTTTTCCAACCTGAATTGTTCTATGATTCTATGAACACAAAACAAACTATGCCATATTCTTCCAATAGTTTCTCAGCCACAGGCTTTCCTTTGCAATCTGTCTTTGTTACAGAGATAGGCAAAGGTATTGTCTGTAAAGAACCTTGACACTCTGTATAGGAACACTAGAGCAAAGCTCTTCGGTGAAACAAGAACACATAGTTCTAAAACAGAAGTGAAAACAAACTGCTCTGAGTTCGATTTGCCCACACAGACCATTTGCAACTTAAATGCCTATAGACGCTGCTGCCCCTGGTATTGCCAGACCTCTCAACATCTTGCCTCTTGAAATGGAAAAGTGTTTGTCCCACAGGAGAGGTAGCTAGAAGTCCTTAGAGAAATATGATATACCTGGTACACTTGACACAATTTGTTTGAAATGAAGGAATTCAGTGACTCTTGGATAAATCTGACTGAACAATCTTAAAAATATGTGTAAAGGATGGATTTAGCCCTGTATAATCCATTTAACTACTTTTTTTTTACTTTTTTTTATGAACATCGAGTATAACCTTTAGTCCTTCAGGAGATATTTCAAAAAGATGTTTAGACTGAATAATTAAAACTGAAGATCCTCTTACTTAGCTGGAGGCAGAGACCTCTCCACCAGCTGCATGCAAAATTTAAATAGATTTAGTTGTAGAAGAGGACCTTATGTTTCCTCTGCTTCCAAGGGCAGGTATATAATCCCAGAAAAAAATAAAGAGTTACTGAGATCTATCTAGGATATGACTTTGACCATTCTTACTAGAAGACCCTTCCAATATATCAATACTCAAGATTTTAGAAATCTTATTTCAAGCCTAAACTAATTCATGGCCAGATTGTAGTCATCTATTCACATTTCAACAATATCATTCATCTTAAACTTTACTGTCCCCTGGAGAAGGGCCCATTGACATGAATATATGAGAAATAATAATTATTCACACTGACAAAGAAAAATGCTGGGAACGCCTGGGTCTGACAATGAAACTTTCTCCTAGATCAATATCCTGAGAACAGACTGATTCCCCATTTCCACCATTACCAGTAAAGGGGAGAGACCAAGCCTCTTTGCCTCTCAGCAAGCACAAAAATTTGCATTTAGAAACTGAAGATCATGCCATCGTGAAGTAAAGAACAGATTTTAGCACTATATCTTGCCAGAATTCTCTAAGCTTCAGCAGAAGTAAGCACTAGTCTTCATCAGAAAGTTTAGAAATACCAATAGACAAACTCTCAAATAGCCCATTTGACTAAGAGTAGCCACCAGATTTCCTCACTCAATCCTAGAAATCTTAACCAATGTTTAGAGGCTCAATTTCCAGGTATCTAGCTGCCCATTCACCCCTTAGTAAGCCTCTGACTGGCATTCAAAAATAGAAATAGTCATGTTCTCTCATCTGTTTGGGAAGTCACAGCCAGTGTGAATGAAAGGGGAGAGGAAAGGCAGTCCCTAATGCCCAACATGTATTTTGCAATGAGTGAATCAATCATTCCTCTTCTGTTTGTAGAAATGCCTTGAGCAGAACAGAATGATCCTGAAACGGTTCATCACTCTCAAACATTTTACGAAAGTGGATTCGGTTTTTGGTTTATGATACAGCATGGTGGAGGAGATGAGTTTTCTAGATGAGATACAGAGAGTACACATAAAACCAATCTACTTATTTCTGATTTTCAGTGCTGTCCAAGCCACTGGGTTAAGGAACAACACAGGAGTGGGCTGCTGCGAAAGTCACCTGCACAGAGCTCACTTATCACTGCTAAAGACATCGATCCTTGTACAATTCATCCACACAGTACTGCTGCAAACCATAAAATCTTTGTCACAGACATGCACTGTATCATTTGTTCTTTAAGTTACTTTAAGCATAAAGCCTTACATTTTAATAGTTTTCTCCTCAATCAGTATCTATTTTGGCAATTTGCCATTCAGCATCTCAATGTCCACATAGACATCAATGACAAGTGGTGTCTCTCAGGGATCTGTATTAGGACCAGTGCTGTTCATCAGTGACATAGGCAGTGGGATCAAGTACATCCTCAAAATCTGCATAACACACCAAGCTGAGTGGTGTGGTTGACATACCTGAGGGGTGGGATGCCATCCAGAGGGACCTAGCCAAGCTCAAGAAGTAGGCCTGTGTGAACCTCATGAGGTTCAACAAGGTCAAATGCAGGGTCCTATATTTGGATCAGGGCAATCCCCAGTATTGATATAAGCTGGAAAACGAAAGGATTGGAGAGCAGCCCTGCCAAGAAGGGCTTGTGGGTTCTGGTGGAAAAAAGCTGGACATGAGCCAGCAATGTGCGCTCACAGCCAAGTCAGCCAGCTGTATCCTGGGCTGCATCAAAAGCAGCGTAGCCAGCAGATCAAGGGAGGTGATTCTACCCCTCTACTTTGCTGTTATGAGACCCCACCTGCAGTACTGTGTCCAGCTCAGGAGTACAAAAAAAAAACAAAACACAAACCATAGACCTGTTGGAGCGGGTCCAGGAAGGCTACAAACATGATCGGAGAGATGGAACACCTCTCTTACGAAAAAAAGGCTGAGGGAGTTGGTGTTCAGCTTGGAGAAGAGAAGGCTCAGGAGAGAACTTATTGCAGCCTTTCAATACTTAAAGGGGTCTTATGAGAAAGATGGATACAATCTTTTTAGCAGGGCCTGTTACAATAGGACAAGGGGTTATGGTTTCAAACTGAAAGAGAGTAGATTTGAACTAGATTTATGGAAGAACTTTTCCATGGTGGCAAAGCCCCATCCCTGGAAACATTCAAGGTCAGGTTGAACAGGTCTCTGAGCAACCTGATTTAGTTGACAATGTCCATATTCACTGCAGGGAGGTTGAACTAGATGACCTTTAAAGGTCCCTTCCAAGCCAAACTATTCTGTGATTCTACAATTCAAACAATGCTCACCAGAAGTTTCATAAAGGCACCTGAAGTCTGCTGATTGAGTTGTCTCACAGAAACCTTGCTGATAATATACATTTGAAGTGCTTTTAATCATTTTATGAAGTCAGGAAATTCTCATGTATTGAACTCCAGTGGACCACAGAGAAATTTTATGGCTCGTCACCAATCGAGATCAGGTGAAAGGCATGCAGAACAGTGCTTTCAAATTAAATTACAGTTTTTCAGGTTGGACTGGCACAATCTGTCTTTAGCAAAAGAGAAGCCTTTTGTGGAACTTCTTGAGCAAATTCAATCCTCTGATTCACACTGCTGCTCCCTACATTTTATACTGAATTGCACAGTTAAAAAGCTGACTATGGCATTCTCACATATCTTTTCAATCCAATAGCAGTGTGTTACCTGCCAAAAGCTCTCTTCCAGAAGAGCTTCAGCTTAGCACAGACAAGAAACAGTGATGGCACATGGTTGTAATTTGAGGGATTTCACATGTAGATTTATAGAGTAGGATTAAACTGGCTTTAACCTTGCTCTTAACCTTCACCTTCTCTCTCTAGTGCCATGAGGCACTTCTTTCTAGTTTGTTCAATGAGGAGAGAGCCGCTACAGAGCTACGCAGTTGAGAGGAGCATCCCTGTATCTGTGAAAGACAGTATTCCCTCATGACCCAACATGAGAAAAGACAGCTGGTTTCCTCTAGTCTCCCCTCTCCTCTAATATGAAGCTAACTTGTGCAACGCCTGGAGAAGAACAGCTTATTGAGGAGCATGTAATTTGCTATTGTCTGAACTGTGAAAACAAAACGAAAAACAACCACAAAAATAACCTTTTGGCCATGTTTACATATACTCTGAATTTGCATCCTATGAATGTAATAAGTGACATTCCCTGGACAGTCATAGGAAGAGAATTTCAACCCACCCTGAACTTTAATGCTCACAGACAATGAATGTTTCAGGGATGATTTCTGAAGGCTGTCTTACCAGAAACCTGATCCAAGCCCATGTCACAAGCTCTATTATTGCAATCCCACATTGATAGACCTGGACAAAAGTCTCCCAGAGTGACTGAATGCAAGAAGAAATGGGTATGGAAAATGTACTTTTCAGTCATACATGTCCCTAGCTGAGCAGCCACGCATTATGGTCAAGGATCATGAAAGGTGAAGACTCAGCCCAAAAAGCTACATAACTGCAACCATGTCACACGACATAGGAATGTGGACTGCACTGGATGGATCTGTATGCAAAGGCCTGAGGCTATAAGGAGATTCTCCTTGACACCTTTCCAAATACAGGAATCAAACATGCTTCTATACAACCCTGTAATACAATCACTGTTAATCCAGGCTGAAGCCACACTAAAAAGGGATATATTCTGTTATAAATCGAAACAGAAAGGGACGATGTTTTGTAAGTGCAAAATATAACTTGAATTTGTTAGCCACAATGCAAGCATTTCATAAGAATAAATATTCCTGAGATTGCAGCTGTACCTCTACCTAATTGGTCACTAATAGAATATTATTTATATTACAGAATACTTATAAAATATATTTCTAAAGACATAACAGAAGAGGAAGGGATGGAAGTTATACACAACAGCTTTTCTGACACATTTTACAGAGATATGAAATCATAGAATCATAGAATGGCATTGGCTGGAAGGGACCTTAGAGATCATCAAGTCCAACCTCCCTGTTTTGGGCAGGGATGCCACCTCTTGACTAGACCAGGCAACACATAGGGACCGAGCGGGAATCGAACCCACGACCTCGGTGTTGGTCCTTGTTGTCAGCACTGCACTCAAACCACTGAGCTAACCGGCCCCCTAAAAGCAACATCATAGAATCATAGAATGGCCTAGGCTGGAAGGGACCTTAGAGATCATTTAATCCAACCTCCCTGTTGCTGCCAGGGACGCCACCTCTGGATTAGACCAGGCAACACATGGGGACCAAGCAGGAATCAAACCTGTGACCTCAGTGTCAATCATTGTTGTCAGCACCGCGCTCAAACCACTGAGCTAACCAGCCCCCTATTTGGTGCATTCTAAAGAGAAAAATATTGGTAAAAATTATCACAGAATCAGAATATAGGCAAAATGGTTTCCAAGCTCTCCCTTTAGAGGACATCAGAATACTTCAACAAAAGTGAGGTAAGGGTAGGAAAAACATTTCAGGAATAATATGAGACAAAAAATTCTCTTCTCCCAAATTAGGAAGAACCTGCCCTCCTGCCCAAAGCTAGTTGCTGGATTAGGTCAATGTCTGGGTTTGAGCTAAACAGAACCAATTCTGTTGAGTGATTTTACTTTCCAGCTGTCTCTTCTAAGAGGCTGCACTTTCTAAAGTTAACAGCATGTTTTTACAGACAGTGTCTGCTACTAGAAGCGATAACACCTTATGTTTACAGATACTACCATGGACCGGTATGCAGAAAGGCTCTTGCTTTTACTTGCCCCTGTAGCGACCAAGGTCATTGCTGGATCTCTTGTGACACGTTGAGGGTGCCAGGAAGTAAAAAGGGTCCTCCAGGTAAGAACAGACAGGACAGAGGTGACAAGTGTATTCTATTCCATATATATCATATTCAGAATAAAACGGAGGGGTTAAGCTCTCTCTTCTTCAATGACTGACATCCAAGGAGGACTCTGTCCAGTCTTATGCCTTTGATCCCAATCTTGAATTCCTGCATCCAGCTGCTGTGTCCAGTTATCCTCTGCCACAGAGCCTGGGGCATCTCTGGTGGCACTTGATCTACAGCATCAGTGGGAATTGCTACCGGGCAGGGAGTCAAGTCCAATACTAGTTTTGTATGTATTTCATTATTTTCATCATTTCCTTATTACAACTATTATTGTTTTATTAAAGCTGTTTAAGTTTTTCTTTTCCAAACTGTAATTCCTTCAGCCTTATTCCCTTTCTCTTCCCTTCTGGGGAAGGGAGAGGGGTTAGAGAACATCTGTCATTCAGTGGCCTTCCCAGCCCTAACCCTCAAGAGCTAAGCAGGAGGGATGGGCAAATATAAAATATTCTGTCTCAGAAATATTTTGCTGTCTAGCAAAAAATATTTCAGGAGCAAAATTCCTTGGTCTCCAGTATCAGAGCTGGCATTCAGTTCTGTGCATCAGAGCTTTCCTCTCTCCTCCTTCCCTGCACTGTCCCTTGTCTCATTTTCATCCTCTTGCTGTTTTCTCTCATTTTTGGAGTCTGCCTCATTCTTTCCCCAGTGGCAAATTAAATTGAGGACACTGCTTGAAAATTCACATTCAGCCTCTTAATCAGTGCATTATGGCTCTATCTCCTTTTGGTCAAAAAAGTTCTCAGAAAGGTTTTCAGATGCTAAAGCAATCAGAATAGCCCAGACATCACACACACAAGACAGAGTCTCTGAAAAAAAAGAAAAAAGAACCCTTAGAGACAGCAACCACAAATTGAGTCCATTCTGCCCATTTTCCTTTCCGCATTTGCTACCTTTTAATTTCTCAGTGGCCTTTCCCACCTTCCAAGTACATGACTTCTAACCTAGACAGCTCTTCCATCTATCAAGAGGCTGACACAGGTGTTTATACTCCCCCAAGACTAACCTTGTCACTTCACCAGAGTAGCTCACGTTTCCATCTCTGACAACTCGTGGCATGTTGTCCCTCAACCAACAACCACTTTCTTTTATATGACACATAGCACTTTAGCAGCCAAACCACAATAGTCTGATAACTGTTCATCCAGTATCATGTATCTTCTTATTATCTGCTACATTATCCTTATTTAATTGCACGCACTTTGGCTCAATCTGACATTTTCAAAACTACAGATGCTTATTAGCTTTCCTTAGCTAAAAGAAAAGTGTGCATTATAGTGATTATCAGCTCCTGGCACCGCCTGTGAGACATTGTAATGAGAAAGACCTTTAGCCCACCATAAACAAGCACAGTCAGGCCTGTTTTGATTATTAGCAAAGCTTCCACAAATGTTGCCACTGAATTAATGACCACACTGCTAATTATTAGTAATCTCATGTTTCTGTGGGTTCTTTTAGCTCAAAACTTTAGGCCAAAAGTCAAAATCATTTAATGCACCACCACAGCAAACCCACAAATGAAGTCGTGGCCTTGATTCCTTTATACTATCCAGTGGATGCAGGTCCTCCTCCACAAGGAGGCCAGCAGGAGATCCAGGAATAGCAAGACATCCCTGTATGTCATTCCCATGCTCTATCACAGATCCATACCACCTCAAAAAGGAGGTATAGAAATATGCCCAGAAATCATTAAGAATTACCCACTCCTCAAAGAAGCCTTTTCCAGGCACACTAAATTCGAACACAGAGAGTATAAACAAGGCAACTACAATAGGTCAGGATACTGTGATCCTAAACCTTGGCCGTGTCAGTCCTTATTAATTACCCATTTGCAACAAACCACTATAGGTGCTTTGACAAGTGTTTGTGGTGCAGTTCACAACAAAACAAAACTGCTTCAGTAGCACCCACTTTATTATAGACACGTATGTGAAGCACTACACCACCATTAGCGTTTTTTCCAAGTACCTCCCCTTGTACTGCAGATTACAAACACTCAAATTATTTTTTTTAAAAGTTAATATAGGACAGACAGAGGAGCTGTATTAATAAAGTGCTTGCATTCAGTATGACAAGTAAAAGTGTAAATCTTTGGTTCACTATAAACCATTTGTGTCTCTATGGCAACATTGCTGTTGATTTCTACAGCTTCCCTACGAACAACATATTAGGTGCTTGGTCTTTTAAATATTACCTTCCCTTTCTGGAACCTAAAGGAAGTAGGAAAAACAAAACCAAAGACAAACCATATTTAATATAGATTATCCAGAAACATGAGGAGGGATTTAGCAATAAACAAATGAAGATAGGATTCTACAGTCACATGAAGCATAATCCCATGAGCAATCTGTGCAAACCTCAGAGCTGTATATGCAATAAACTTATCTTAGGACAACCAGTCTCTTATGCAAGAGGTCAAGCACTATTTAAAGCAGATCCTAACATCCTTCTTCCTCTCTGCTCCTTGTGTTCCTCTGGAATACAAGATAATCTGACCTGCCTGTCCTGTGAGAGGAGACAGGCAGCAACTGAAACTTGCATTTTGCAATGCCAGAGGGTATGTCACTGTGAAGCCATTGGAGAGGAGCCATCTGAGGTTATTGCTGGGAGATGTATCTGTAGGCACCAGGGCAGAGAGAGATAAGGCTGCTAGCAGCCACCTGTTAGACAGGGAGGAAGAACTGACTCATGGCTTCCCAGCAGTGCAAACCAAACCGAGTTTTTCTCCCATGAGGTAAGGCTGGGGAAATGGAGAGAGGTAGAACTGAGCTGTGCTTGCAGTCTCTATTGCTCTTAAGGTACTGGGAGGTCTTGGGAGTAAACTGGAAAAGCCATTCACCCTAGAGCCACATTGCATACCAAGCTACTTGCCAGCAGCAGCAGCAACTAGCACCAGATTTCTCTTCTATGACCTGGCACAAGCATAACTGTCTGTTACGCTACTGCCAATAGTTCATACTTCTCCATTTGCCAAAGGTTGTCCACCTTTTTAGTCCACCTTAGCAAGAGACACTGCAGGACACTTGTGTTCATCTTCTCAGACACACACTCTACAAGACCAGGCTCTGCAAAACACTGCTTATACCCTTGAGAACGGACAACAGACAGTAAAAAGCCTCCTACTGCTGCCCAGATGCTGGACATTACTCTCCTTCTGCCTCTGTCAGAATGAGAGGGAAGCAGCAGGCACAGGGATCCTGTGTAAACCTGCTGCTGGCTCTGCTCATCAAGTGTCTTCAGATCTATGACTTGGAGACTGCAGTAACATTTGTAATTGCTCAGTTTCATTTCTCCTCTGACCAAAATAACACAGCTACTTTCTTTCATAGACACTTGGAATTAATTTTAATGGAAAATAATGAACACATGCATACTTTTGTCATAAATACTTTAAGATTAATGACTGTGGTATAACTAGAGCTGAGGTAACCAGGCATTTCCCACTGCTGCTTTTCCATTTCATGTAGCTATGTACATCCAAGACAGCAAGCCTGGGGATAAATTTGCATTTGCTTTTGAGGTCTGCCTAGAGCAAAATCTATTTGAAATGTTGGAGCAGATATTGTTGACAAATACAGGAAAGAAAAAGAAAAAACCCACAACCCCTACTACCAGCTCCCCCTCTCCATAATATTATATAATGAAAGCATTAAGATACTTCTTCCTTTCGGATGCTTTAAATCTCCCTTCTCTCAAAGCAAGCTCCAAATGATTGAACACCTAGAGGAGAACACCAGACATCTGAAATGTCACATGAAAAGCATCAGAAAAAGACTTAAATGTGCCAGACTTCACAGTTAGTTTTATACCTGTAAGAATATTCTTAGTGATAAGTAGAACAATTTTTAGTCTTACAGCCCTGTGGTCCAAGACCAGAAATTGCAATAGCTCACAGGGCTAAGCCACCACTGCTGCAGAGCTAAGATGTAGTCTATGAGAAAAAATGTCAATTCAGCTCTGATTTTCCACCTGCCAAGTGAAGATAATTATGTTAAATGCAGCTTTAAAAGGAACAGAGACAGCAATATGTGGAAGAATCTATATAGTAGAGTTCTACTAACAAGCATTTCTTCAGAGGAAAATAATTTACACTATGCAAGTAACAAGCAATTAAAAACGTGCTCAACAGAAATCTGGGGAGATTTCATCACTAGAGATTCACATCAACCTTTTTTCACATTACCTCACACACTCCATTAGCTTTGCTTAAACTTACTGCTTGCAATGGGGGTAAGTATCAGACCCCACTCTTCCCCTCTCCCTGGTTCCACATTACAAGTTCCCTAAGGCTTAAAAGCTATATTAATCTTTGCTGTAATCTTCATGAAGACTTTCAAGTGCTATTTTAACAAGTCAAAGTCTTAAAGATCTCTAAATTAAGGTGCTTAAAATCTAAGAAGTAACTAAAACTCAAGACGAGTATGGGAAATTAAGGTTTCCAAACACACTACAGGTAGAAAAGTTGGGAAGAACTTGTGTGTCCACTGCACAAAAAATACAGCCCATTCACCCTTCAAAACACCTTACTGAATAGTACCACTACACTCTCTCTCTATTCCCTTCTACAGTGCTCTGTGCTGCAAAACAGACAGGTGCCCAATGCCTATGTCTTACTCTCATTTTAGTTACATTTTGTCAGTAAAGACTACGGTACACATGATATCTTCATACAGACTAATACACAGATTCAAAACGTGGTTTAACTCGGTTAACTCACCCACACTGAATCTCTTAGTTACCAAACACTCGCAATTTAATGAATACAGATAACATTTTCAAAGCACGTGGGCAAGAAACTGATCCAAAATGAGTATTTATGCACCTAACTAGAAAATAGACGCAAATACATATTTTTGGATTTGACCACAACTCTCTTTTAAAACAAAACAAACAAACAAAAACCCTAAACTTAAAAACCTAAATTATCTGTGTGTATTTTTGAAAATACACTGTATCACAACCCAGTACGAGTGCAAGAGGCTTTGGGGAAAAGATTGGTGGTTTTGTTTTCCTTTGGGAGAAAAAAAGAAAAGCATTCCCTTAAAAGAAACATTCATTTCTCCCTCATTCCCCCATACTTGAATACAAGACCATTTAAAACTGCTGTTGAACCATCTATAAGAAGCTTTGAAAAAAGTATTTCCCCCGATGGTGAAAACGACAGTTACAAAACTGTCATCAAGTCAATCAAACCTAGAGAACACAATCAGGAATTGAATATAACCCTCACGTGTAGGTGCGAGTAAGTAAAAAAAGGAGTGGTTGGTGATTTGTTAAAAAAGCAATGAATCGTTCTACGGGAACAGTGTAATCAAGACACGCTGCCACCCCTTGGTCACAGGATGAAAACGCATGTGCATCACAGCAACGTGCTGGAAATTATCCAGTACATCACGCAAAAATCCCCATAAAAATCAACTTACAGTTAATGAATTTTAATGGAGGATTATGCTAGATCATCACAAGCATAAATATATTATCCCAAATTAATGTAAATGTGTTTATTTCGAGGGACAAAATTTTCTGACTCCCAAAGAGCACTATCAAAGCTCTGATGGACATCCTAAAAACTGTCTTCTTTTTGGCCTGTTCTGAAACAAAAACATATGGAGGACTGGAGAGTAGCACATACTCACTTCCCCGCCCCCCACCCCCCTTCTATGTCTCTGAATGCCCCTAGGAAAACAAGACAAGCTGCTGTGGCCCTGTATTGAGTGTCTTCTTTCTGCACTGGAGCTACTAGTTACTAGCTCAAGAAAAATAATGTGAGCCGAGTACTCTACATGAGGTATTCCAACATAGTGCACAGTTCACTACTATTACAGAGATGATTCAGCCTCTTCACACAGTTATTCCTGAATACTTAAAAATACATTCTCTCTGGCAGATTTTTTTGGTGCGTGCATCATCATCATAGCTAGTAAAGACTGCAGAAACAGAGGCTGATTTTAAACTGACAGTAAATATCATAAGGTAATTCTAAATATAGCTACAAAGTAACGTGTAAAAACCACAGCACCTCCAGATCAGAGTGTTCATTATTCAGCACTCACAAAATATATGATGGGCTTCCATGCAAATAAAATCTAGGATTTTTATAAAGTTTATAACTATTTCTTTTGAAGAAAGTAAGCTGTGGTTTTAATTAATTTCAAAAAATGAGTCAGTAGGGCCTAACTATTTCCATCAAAAGAACTAGTCCTAGTCCTAGCTCTTCACATATTAATGGCTGTAGGATAACCAAGTTCAGTATCCAAGAACTCACCAAGAAGACGCAGAAATTATTCTTATGGGCTTAAAGAGTAGTTTGTGTCAATAAGCACTGCAGTTCAGATCTGTAGACAGACCTCTGGATACAACTCAGATTACTATATCTTACAACAATGATTCTCGCAGTCCTACAAACCCTTCTAAACAATCAAATCACTCATCTCTTTGGGAAAAGACCACACCACTTCTGAAATGCCTGTTGTCTGCAGCTCAAGCCTCAACCTTGCTGAAACACTGTCCTTGATATACATTTCAAGGAGGCAATATCCCTTCCCATTAGACAAATAATGAACTGAAAATTAACACTTTCAATTACATGCAACAGCAAGTCTAACATACCAAATTACAATTTGATTCTCACTTTCTCAGACTCACTCGATTAACAAACTATATTTGATTTACTTAATCCTTAATTTATTCAAACAGGAAACACAGTTTTACTACAGCATTTCAAAATTATTGTTATTTATATCTGAATGAAAATTTTCTCAGAATGTAAATCAGTATGAATAATCAATTACAAAACTAATAAAGTATAATATATCATCAAAAGTAGTTTTAAGCAAATGCAGAAAAGAGAAATATTCGGAATTCAGTTATGGAAAGAATATTCACAGCAGTGAAGTCTTTTGTACTTCGGGTCTGGCCATTTTTATATGGTTAAATTTTCTTTTAAAGATAAGTTCAGTTTTGGCTAAGTAATGAACCTGTAAGAATGCAGAGTATGGCTTTAAAAACATTTTATGATGTTTCCCTGGAAGGTTTAATATTTGTAAACACATAACTTACACAAAACTTAATTTAAAAAGAACTTCTGTGATCATTATTTTATAGTCAGCGCCTTATAAAACAGATCAATATTCCATGTTACAGAGAAAGTGCTGAATTTTTTGTGCACCTGATTAATGCTTTGTTATCATCCCAGTAATTAGAAGGAACAGGGTTATACACAATCAGCATGATACATCTTACTCAGCACCTCCTGGCAATTGCCTGCAAAAATTAAACTCATTAATCACTGTGATGCCAAAGAAGAAAAAGCTTGAAAAAGATGAAGAAGCTCTATTTTATGGGAAAAAATTCTCAAGGCAACATCTATGAGAAAAAATCCCTTCCACAATACAACATGGAAAGCATTAACATCACCAGTCTAAGTAGCAGAAAAACATTACAGAAATTCTTCATAATCTGCTATGCCACTATACTAGAATTCATTAAGAGTCTTCACAGGTATTTCCTCATATCTAAAGAACGTAGTGAAAAGGTAATCCTATAACAAAGCAAATTCCATCAGAATTTTGCTTACAGCTGTTTCACTAATTAACTTATCAATACTTCCACAGGGAAGTGGAAATACTTCCACTAACGTATCAATACTTCCACAGGGCCACCTGGAAAGTGGTTTTCTTGGGTCATTTATACAGGACCTAATTTCCTCCTTACTGCTCCAAATGACTTGATTGTCTCATCAGGCTAATAAATAACACAAAAAATTTTCATTAACACAGGGTTTGTTCACAAGTTAGGTATATGGGAAAATACATGCAACAGATTTATCATGATTTGAAACATAGTAAAAACTTGTTAAAATACTAAAGAATGTTGTGATTTCTGCTTTGCTATACTTTCATGTTACAAAAACAATGATCTCAAGTCCATCTCAACAATGGCTGTAAAGTGAAATGAGGAACTGTCATGTTAAGTAACACTTTGTTTTATATTCTGTTTAATATAAAGTTACTCCTTCCTTTTTAGCTTCATCTAGGTTTCATCTAGTGTTTTTCCACCAGTAGTACATTCAGCAGACCAAATGCTTAATAACATCACTGTGACCTTCAAAGGCAAGATGCTGGCTTTCCCTTTGTTTCATACTGCATTGAGGTCTATACTGGTGCTTAAAAATATGGCACTGAATGCAGTACACATATTTCAACAGGAAAAATCATCATCAGTAACTTCTAAAAAAATTCTTAAAAAAAAAAAAGAAAAACCAAACCACAGTTCACTGAGTTATTATTAATCATGTGACAAAGTCAGGAACAGAACAGTCTTATTCTCGGGTTTGTTTTGGTAATTCCAAGTGCAGACAGGCAACAAAACTTTGTTTCCGTATTTTTAAGTTCTGGCTCCTCCTACTAGATTTGATGTTGAAGGAGGAAGGACAATGTGAATGTCCTATTACAATATTTGTGTAAAACAGAAAACAAAAGTCTAATCATCTTAGAAATT
Source organism: Apaloderma vittatum (assembly GCF_000703405.1). NCBI lineage: Eukaryota > Metazoa > Chordata > Aves > Trogoniformes > Trogonidae > Apaloderma > Apaloderma vittatum. The sequence goes on from NW_009716287.1 coordinate 26,973, forward strand.
ACTTTCTGATGCACTTTCATTAAGCCCTTCCCTACAATAAACCACAGCACATGCTCCTGGCACTCTGAATAAAAAGACCACCCTCCCTGCACTTTTCCCATAGCCTTTGCCTACTGTCTGTCTCACTTTTCCATTTGCCTCGGGGATTTCATGCATGGGCCTGGGAGAGCATGCCTGCTGCCGCCAGGAGCTGATAACAAAGAAAATCGCTCTCTCCACCCCGATCTACGCCAAGGTCAAGAGCAAAACCTCGCCACCAGTTCGTCTCGGCAACGGTCCTTGAGGGTTCAGAACCGCGGACAGCTCCTCTGTACTGGGACTAGGGGTCATCACCGCGTACAGCACCACTGTACTGACTACGGTTCAGAACCGCGGAGAGCTCCCTGTCACTGGAAACGCGGTT
>NW_009716287.1:27387-28156 GCF_000703405.1 Apaloderma vittatum
CCGGGACTGGTTCAGTACCGCGGATGGCCCCTCCCGCCCTGGGAGAGGATTACAGCTCCGAGGACAGCTCCAGCGGTACCGCCACGGCCCTCTGTCTCCGCTCCGCCCCGCGTGCAGAATCACTTCGTCCTGCAACCCTCTCTTTAAAGGCCATTTCCACTGGCTTCATCACCACTTCATCCTCCCGATTTGAACGACCTCTTCACCGGAGACTCCTAGAGCAGGCTATCCAATCAGGTGGGAGCACCTTTGAATTGACCGACTCGGTCCACCACACTTTTTCAGACATGTTGTCCCTTTTAAAATGCTTCACACTAAGTGTCCACGTGCATTTAGAAGTTGCCCCAATTCTGTTTCTGGACATTCTTTTTACACTTCGTGGCGGGAGACACCTAGGTAGGAACCTTTACCTCCACAGATAGCACTGCCCAGAAATGCTCCCCACCTACCCACAACCCCTGAGGGAATTAAAAACAAACAAACAAAACAACCACAACAAAATAAAAAAAACTCAACTCTTCTTTTACTACTTTCATACTGTTCTTATTTTTAATCTTATCAGCACAAATCAATCGCACATGTTAAACTGCGTCCTTTGCTTCCAGGCTCAGCGCTTCTGGTGATCAGAAAAGCGGCTCCAGACATCTGCCGTCTCCAAATCCAGAAAAGCAAAATTAAAACAGTCAAATAATGAGGGAATCTGTCTGAGCCCAGCCCCAGCGGCGGCGCTCCGCTGGCTCGCAGCGACACCTAGAGACAACACCTGCTC
>NW_009716287.1:28187-28967 GCF_000703405.1 Apaloderma vittatum
ACGGGCCCAGCCACGCCGGGGAAGGGTCACGGGTCGGGGGGGCAGTCTCCAGTGCACGGGGATAGGATCCCTCCTGCAATTGGCCAGGGCCAAGGAGCGGCAGCACCAAGACCGTTATCGGTGAGTGGGTCATAAAGAAGAGTTAATTCAGGGTCTTATCACCACTAGTCCCTGGGTGCTATCAGCATGGCAAACACTTCGGAGAGGCTTCGGTCCATTTGCCACATCGCTGGCAAAACTGCACTTGCTCTACAGACCGCGAAAATGTTTGCAAAGGGATGGGAAAAGGGACAAGGAATTAAAAGACAAGCCGAGAAAGTTGCCCTGTGAACACAACTCTGAGTGAGGCAGACAGGCTGCCTCGACTTGAAGCGCTCCCTTTCCTGGGAAGGCTCCCACAGCCAGAGTTGAACGCTGCCGCAAAGCTAACGCGTCTCACCCAGGCTAAAAGTATTTTAAACATACACAAACATTCCAAACTTCAGCCATTTCCTTCCCCTTGTGTGTGCTTTCACAGAGGCAAAACACAGCCAAATCCCTCTGCAATCCTAACACCACATAGCGATGGGGACCCACCCGGTTTGATCTCCGCTTCCCCGCTTTCCAAATTCCCTCTCCCCCCCTCCTCCCGCCCCGAAGGAACAAGGCGCGATCGACCCAAGCTAGTTTAACTCCATCAGGCACAGCAGCGAGCCGGCGGCCGGGATGAGTCACTCGTTACTAAGGCGATATGCAGATACACCCTTTAAAGGCTCTACTCTCGGAGGCAGCGCGGGAGCG
>NW_009716287.1:29018-29407 GCF_000703405.1 Apaloderma vittatum
CGCCTTCTCCGCGGGGCCTCCCCGGGGATGGCGGGGAGGAAAGAGCGACAGAACATCAGAAACGGCTGCTCAGGGGTTAAAAAGTTTCCCCGTCGCCAGGCTGGGGGCAGGCTGATGAGAAAGCAAGGAGGAAGGGATAAGGTGTAGATTTGTGCCCCGGCTGAGTGTTCAAGGGAAAAACATAAAATAACAATTTAAAAATAAAAATAAAAATCAGGAGGGAGCCTTGTCTTCTCGCCTGGAGGGAGACGGCCAGAGCTCGTACTTGCCGTTTCCAAACGTGTTGACCCCTGCACCTCCCAGCCCTGCTCCGCGGCAGCGGAGACCCGCGCAAGGAGCCCGGTAACGGAGAGAGGGGCGGGGGCGGCCCAGGGGGGCGCGCGCCCGGT
>NW_009716287.1:29899-30284 GCF_000703405.1 Apaloderma vittatum
CCGCTATCGAGGCTCAGTCTCACATCAGTGTAAAGGAAAGCGAGGGATTCTGCTTCCCCGGTCCTCTGCACTGGCACCCGGAGAGAAGCAGGGGGGATAGAGAGAACAGAGAGGGGGGAAGCGGGGAGGGGGGAGAAGAGAGAAGATAAATAAATAAATAACAAAACGCAATCGAGCCGTAACACCACAGGCCCTGGGAACGCTGCACCATCCAGTGTCGGGGAAGAAAAAAACCAACCAAACAAACAAAAAAAACCCCCAAAACAAAACACTCCACGAAGACGTACCCCCGATAATGGCGCCTGAGTGGATCAGCATTAAATGTGCTTTGGGGGTGTGCGTGTGTGTTTGCAAGAGGAGGAAAAAAAAATAAAAAATGGAAGGG
>NW_009716287.1:30387-30614 GCF_000703405.1 Apaloderma vittatum
AGTGTGGGAGACGGAGTGGATGAGGCTGGGAAGCCTCATTCAAAGCACGTTGCTCTTCTGGGGAGGGAGGGCTCTTCTACAATCATCTCCTTTTCGGCACCTGCTTTTTCTTCTCTATTTTTTTCTTCCCGGGGAAATAACTTAGAAAAAAAAACCCAACGAAAAAAAAAGAGCAACAGACACCTGATCGCCAGCCGTGAGAGAGAAAGAGATGGGGAGGGGAAAAA
>NW_009716288.1:0-2807 GCF_000703405.1 Apaloderma vittatum
AGGAGGAAGGAAAATGAAGTAATGCCTATTACTTTAATTTACTATAATGTGTCTCAACTTGTCTTCCATTGCTTCTAGCTATTTGTAAGGCCAGGGGAGACCTGTCTGTAACAGCAGCTATTTTCTGTTCTACTAGAAATTTCATAACTCTGTAAAATAGTGGATCTAATTCTATTAATCTTGAGATGATGTCAGAGAAAGGTCTTGGTGAAGCCAGTGATCATGGCACTAAGTATTTATTTATGGCTTTGAGATGGCTGCATTAAGTTTTTCTTTTTCTTTTTTTCCTCCCTGCGAAGTCTCCTCTCCCTGCCTCCCCAAGAGAAGCTCTTAAATAGTTTGTTGAATGTAGGGTTTGGAAGGAGGTTATTTTCCAGATAACTTTTGTATTTCCACTTAGCTGCTTTAATATGACCTTTGTCCTAATCAGATCTTAAGCTATTTCTGTAAATCTGAAGAACTGAGTGTTTTATTCTTTGGAGCCTTCTGAATTCTATTCAGTTTCACTGACCTAGATTTTGCTGGTTAGGATTGATTGCTGGGATGATCTAAGCTGCTGTCTACTAAAGCCTTAAATTCCCTCCTTTATATAAAGGGAAAATTATTTCTTAACTCCTTGTTTAGAGTATTGTCAGGAGAGTCAAATTCATGTGGGTTTTAACATCAATTTTCCTTCCTGGGGAAGTGATCTAACTTGGATTTTATTTTATTTTTTTTTTTAGAAAATAAACAAATGAAAGTGTAAACTGAATTTGCTGAGGCAGCAACCCTACAAGAGATGTGACAGCTCTGTGCCTTGTGCTGTGAGAGAACCGAGGCCGGGGAAATTGCTCTTCAGGCAACTGGGATGTTAACGGGGGACAGTGGTGCCGCTGGGCTTTACAAATGTTAGAGGAAAAAAGCGGTGGGTGCTGCTTGCAGTGTGCTGTCGGTCAGTCCCCGAAGTCCTGGAGGAATTACTGTGGATTTGGGGACCTTCCAGAAGTGCTGTGTGTTGAAGGACGTGACTTTTTTTTTTCTTGTCCAGCCCACCTGCTTTTTTTACTGCTGAAGCTGAGGGGAATGAGAACACTCAGCAGCTCACACTAAATATCACAAACTACTGTGTGTGGGAAACTATTGCATTTTTTTTTAAGTGTGTTTTTCTTTTTGTTGTCTTCTGTCTCATGCTGTAAGCAAAAGCAGGAAGCCACTTTCAGAGGTATACTGAAATACTGCTGTGGCTCTCAGATGACTAAATACCTGTGATGGTTTTGGCTGGGATAGAGTTAATTTTCTGCATAGTAACTGGTATCCTGACATAGTGGAGTGAGAGAGCAGCTTTGTGGTGCTTAGTTGCCAACTAGGGTTAAACCACAACAATACTCAGCAAATAAAATTTGAAAGTTCTGACAACATGATTTATAGTTTGGTAAATGAATTGAATTTCTGGGTTGTGGAAAAAAGCAAGATGATAAATTCGCTAATAAAATAATGAAGTTTCACTGTTTCTGTCAGAAATAATTTACATATGCTATTACGTACTTCTCAGTGTTCACATATGAAACACTAAATGTAAATATCACCATGGTCTGGAAGAGAAGCATGAGGTAAGGGATAGTTCTCAGTGTTCACGTATGAAACACTAAATGTAAATATCGCCATGGTCTGGAAGAGAAGCATGAGGTAAGGGAGGGAAGATATGTGTATGAGAGAAAGGTAGATACATACATTGATGGTCCTAGACAGCTTCTGGCTTTTAAAACGCTGAGGATGTGGGTATAGAGGAAGGACTGTTGATAGGTTAATAATTGAACATATGCTCTGTTAGGGTGAGAGGAATGTCTTAGTGCCCTGGCGTATGGCCAGCAGTGCCAGCAGTTATCCCAAGATTTAATGAAATTTCCTGTTATTAAAGTAGGACTCTGGTGAGTGAGTCTGGCATATGGAGATACTTGTAGATAACAGCTTTTGTTATAAATAGCTCTTAACGCACCTTGCTGTTTATGTGAAGTATTTTCTCTCTGGGAATGCCACTGCAGACAGATATGCCCGTATCATGTCATATTCTGGGAAGTTGTGCATTAGCTTTTCATTGGATCCAGTCCGTGTACGCTGTTGGCTGTAGCTGATCATTATTCTCTGTGTTCATTCTGATGTAGAAGAGCCCATACTTGGTCGCAGTTATCTCCCATCTAATTTTCATGGTTAGCATCTTGCATAAAAGGGTGTCTGTGCAGTAATTTTGTTTCTTGGTCTGGTTTCATTGCCTTTTTACAAAGGCAAGTGTCAACAATTGCAGAACTTGCATTTTCTTGTAGCCTTTCTTAACCTTTTACCAGTGCTCTGCAGCATGACAGGTCATTTAAATCTGTTGAGGATAATTAAAGCAGAGTTAGTACTGACAGTTTATATTCAGGTTTGCAAACAGTTTTGGCTTGTTAAAAACTGCCTCCTGTAGAAGCACGTGGAAAGACAAGGCAGAAACAAAGGTACTTGCCATTCAGTAGGACAGATGAGCATTCTAGTTCATGTGTCTTAAGAATTTTCTTTAAGATACAAGGAATGATTGTCACTACTGTCTCACTTTTAATGGACAGAAAGGTTTCTAGTACCAGTAGGTTCTCAATGACATCAATGTTTTTTTAGTTGTTTTTCAACGTATATGCAGAACTAATCACTTGAAGATTTACTTTCTCCTATCTGAGAAGAGATGAAAAAAGAAAGCTAGCTAAGAGACAAAAAGCATATGATTTTATAAATAATGTCAGCTGGAAACATACTAACCTGACTTCAGATCCCTTTATTAAGTGTCTACATAGGGAAAG
>NW_009716288.1:2838-56372 GCF_000703405.1 Apaloderma vittatum
GCTATCAAGTCTCTTCAACCAAACCCAGTACAATTTAGAGCCTACTGTTAATAGTATTTAATGCAATGTTATGGTGGCAGGTAGGCTTTTGAATGATGACTGTTGCTAAAGATAGTTATTTTTAGGAATTAGATGTTTGCTGGGTCCTAATTCTGCTGCATTAATTGTTTCTCCATTCATGTGATAATCAGGCTGCTCACAGTTGCTAATTATTACCACTGTCGTTTAAAGAATACAGAGAGCAAAAGCATGTCTGTGGCCAGACGCTTTTAGAGATGCAAGCAGTAAGATGATAAAGCTCATAAAATTCACAGCGCCTCATATGCAGGATAATGATTAGAAAGCAACTAAGCCTTTCTTGTCAACCTTCTAGCTAAAAAGAGAAAAAGTCTGTGTTTGTAAGCAACACGCGAGCATTTTAACAGAGAGATGAATGTCAGCATTTCCATAAATCTCCAATTTAGAAAATTAAAATACTATGGGGACCGTAAAGGGCTGAAGCTGATGTCTGGTTTGAGTTCTGTGCAGCTACAGAAGACAGGCTGTCAAGGACGTTCAGTGTAATTGCTAGGGGAAGGCAAGCACAAAATTAAAAGAATGAGTAATACAAGCGATGAGGGTTTCGTGTTCTATGTAGATTCAACTTGTAAACTTCTTTCCCCTTCTGCTTTCATCTTTCTAAGTTGCCTTACATCTTTCCATCTGCCTCTCTCCCTATTTACTTTTACCCACTCTTCCTCAGTAGCTCCGAGTCTGCTCTGCTGTTGGTAATTATGGCAGCTTTAACAGGCAACATGTGCATTTTCCCTAGTAAATCTGGCTTCACTCTGGCTGCTTGCATTTGTGGCTTTTAATGAGCACCTGTCAATTTGAAATCTGTGGCATTAGTCAATATGTTACCTCTGGGCGAGTGTCTGTGATGCCTTTCACTTTTCATCTTCCTCTGTGCCAAATGATGCTTTCTTACTCACATTCCAGTGTAACTAGGCCATTATTTTCTGGAAATTTCACATTACAAACTGTCTGATTTTAAGATGGACAATGAAAAGCAAGCCGAGTCCCTTGCTTACTTGCCTCTCACAGTTTTAGTTACATTTTTTTCCCCCCAGTTTTCCCCTGTTAGCTTGAAAGTGTTGGCTGATATTTTATTATTATTTTTATTAGGGTCTGGTATGTGTCAGTGTTGCAGCCTGGAGGAAGAATCACTCCTGCAGAGCTGAGTAGGGAAACACTAGAGGAAACTGTTTATGAGATAAGATAAGGAATAGATTATTTTGTACTGATTGGGCTTTAACTTTGCTCATGTGTCCATGAGAATAGAAATCCAGTGAAGCAGGTTGGAAGAAAAAAAATTACATGTCGGAAGCAGGCAAAGTTACGAGGTGATAAGAGTGAATGTAATTATGTTGTTGCAGACTTTAAAATATCGTATTACTTCTTTCACCATTGCATACAGTGTCATATCTGTCCCTTTTCACACAAGGGGGCGCTCTTGGAATTTTAAAAGAAATACTAGGCTCTGTTAGGGTCTTTTTTACATGAATGTATATTTTAATATGCCGTTTTCAAAGCCATAATGATTTGCTAAGGTTCAGTCTCAGAACCTTAGAAAGTGGTGTCTCCATTCTATATTTACCTTCACAATGATTAATACAAATAACTATGTGTTACAACTTTTAACCACTGAATCCACTCGATGAGAAGGGATGGTTGGTTACAAATCTGAACAGTATAACCATGCAGGTTTTGATAACAGCTATGTAAATAGTGATCACTTTTGTGCAAGGTGTAATATTTGAATAGCGTCAGTCAGAAATATGACCTAGTTTTGGTGTTCTGATAAAGCAAATCTCTGTGTTGCGAAAGTATCATTACATTTCTGGTACCTGGAGAAAACCCCTTGGTTTTAAGCTAATATAGGAAAAAAAAATCCAGTAAGAAACCAGAATCTCTGCAGAAAATCACAGTGGGAGGGTTGTTCTACAAGGTTTTATTTTTTTTTAGATTTTTTTTTTAATATGTACTAAAGAAATGTGTTCAAATGAGGTAACTGTCTTGGGTACAGTCAAAACAGAGTAGGAGATCTGGCCTGTAGTTGAAAAACTTGCAATGCAATAATGGAATATAGTGATACATTTGCGAAGGTGTGAAAGGTGGAAATTCTATTTTCTACTGAGTTCATCTCATCTGTTGTCAGGTATGATGATCTCTGAATGCTCACTAGCCCGGTCACAATTCAGACTGGATGCTGTGAAGCTGGAAGCTGGTGTAGGTCATTAGCATCGCCCTCTCATACCTGATTTCCATGGTAAGAAGTGTTAAGTGTTGGTGGGAGAACATCAACTTTCTGGAAAGACAAATGTGTTAAATCTGGTTCTGGTTTTTGGAGCTTCTGAGAGCAGGTTCTTCCATTTCTCCAGTTGCCCATGGATTTCTTACCTCCTTCCTAGACTATTTTGAAAGGGAGAGCACTTGCTAAACAGATTACAAAACGTAGTAAAAGAAATGTTAATGAATTAGTTTTGGAATGTAGTATTATTCTGGGCATTTTAAGAGTCAACACTCATAATGTGCCATGCAGGCGATATTTTCTCTTAATGTCTGAGCATGCAGATCGGTGCTGAGCCTTTTAGGATAGGAAATTGTGGGGGGGAATCAGTCTCATCCTCACTTACCTTCTGAGGGAACTATTCTTTGCGTTGCAAAATTACCATGAAAACAACCGTAAATAATCACATTACTAGTGCTATAGCTGCACAGTCCTGGTAAGATTGAGGATATTTTTTCAGTGTCTGTAAAAATGAATGATTGCTTTTAGTAAGGTATTTAACATTCAACCTCTGTTTTTCCCTGGTAATGAGTTCTGTGGCCTAGTAAGCTAATGTGTTAAACAGTATTTGCTCTTAATTCACTTGCTTTGCTTCCTATCTTCCGTCTTTCAGATTCAGTGACTATTGTTATTCTTCCCTTGTTCATAGACTTACAGGCCTAGAAAGGACCTCTGCGATCACTGTGATTTTGCCTTAGGCCAAGATCAGCTGTAGTGGTCCTTTTGCATGGTTGATTGTCTAACTGGCTCTTAACACCTTCAGTAAGGCAGACCTCGCAGGCTAAACTACTGTGTTACATTACTCTTTGAAAACGTTGTCCTTATTGGTCTTGCTGAAACGTAATCGTTTTACTACTTGCACTGTCCAACAGGCATGAAGAGCAGTAGCCTTTCATGTAGTTGAAGCATATCACACTGTCATCTCTCCTTTGCATTAATCAAGGTATCTACCCTGGCAATTCCTCATATTTTAGAACAATTTCTTGACGGATCTTCCTCATTGCTGATCTTTCTCTGGAATCCCCATTTCATTTCTGGTTTTTTTTTTTTTTTTTTTTTTTTTTTTTTATGTGTGGTACTCAGAACTGAGAATATTTTAACTGATATTTTACAGTATTGCAGTAGAACAGAAGTATTTTGCAGATACTTCTGTAGAGATACTGTATGATGCTTTTTTTCCCTCAAGGCAAATGGAGGCATTTTAAAATCCAAAATAATATTTGTATCTTTATTAGAAGTATATTTCAGTTTTTCTATTTCAATCCTTTTAATCAAATTGCCAGTCTGATGAGCCCAGTCTTGTTTCCTTTATAAATCAGTTAATCCCAAATTTTTGATTGATTATATGTACTCCAGTCATAGAAATCCAATTCTTCTATTTGATCTAAAATGGGAGCATTAGAACTGACTTCGTATCATTTGCCGTCAGTTTAGCAGCATCTTAATATTGTCTGTAGTTGCCACTCCTTGCACAATACAAATCAATCATTTTATTTATCTTTAATCATTAATCCAGTGAGAACTGTAAAATCCAGGGTTTTGTTTTTCCCTGACTGCTTGCAGTTGACCTGGAAGATAGAAATAATAGTTTGAATTAGTCTTTTGTACATCTGCTACACTCTTTGAAATTTCTCTTCATCTTGATGGGGAGGATTGAGTTCATGGTTGAAATTTCTGCCGCATGTAGCCATCTTCTTTGCTTAACCTAAATAATTAGATGCTATATTCATATGTTTCTACTCTGCTCCTTACTTAGACTAGTGTTCTTCCTTTTCCAGTGAAAATAAGCACAAAACATAGATTTGATTTCATTATTTGAAGAGGGGGGAGACAGAAGGTTTTCCAACTTCTTGATCTGTCAGATTGCAGTGGATGTTGTCAAAAAGCAGCTTGCCTTTTCCTATTTGTTCTACATCACCATGAATTGCACCAGTTCTCTCTTGTTTCACATTTCCTAAATCTTTATTTTATGTTTTCTAATCTGTAGGCCCACGCAAGTGCAACACATGAGAAACAATCAAAATGTTAATGTAATTTTAAATTACTTTAAGTCCAACCCTAGTGCTCTCTCTTCCCAGAGAACGACCTTCATTTTTGTCCCTGCTGGGAAAAAAAAAATCTTCCTCAGGCCATAATGTGCCACCGGTTTTTAAGCAGAATTCCCCATTGATTTCTTCAGGGAGTTCCACTTAAAATGCGACATCACGGCGAAGCTCAGTCTAGTTACATATATCAAATGAAAGGATGCAGTGCACATACGTTCTTCAATCCAGTGTCTGAGCTCCAGTGGCCACTAGGGGGAATGAGAGATCCCAGCCTGTTTCCATTTCAAAAGAAGCTTTTTTTCCTCATTAGTTTTAAACTCATCTCCAAGAAGTAACTGCTAATCTATATTGGCTCATCTTATTTTTCTTTTTTTTTTTAATATGTGATAAAGGCATTAATCATATGCATAAATGCTTGTAATTCTTAACTCCGCTGTGTGTTTTCTAGCTCTTCAACGGCAATTGAGTTGGCCCACAAAGAGACTTGCAAACCATCAGTACTAGAAAGAAAAAAAAAAAGATTCTGATTAAGGAGAGTTGGGGGGGGAACCTGCACTTCAGAGAGCTCTAGAGCTACTGGCAAAACATTGGATTAGCGTTGCAAACTGTTGAGGCCTTCATTTATAATACTGTCAGAGTGTTTATGCCAGCCACTAATGAGTACAGAAGAGCAGGCGTTTTATGTTACTGAAAAATCTAAATTACATTCCAGGCAGGTTGACACTGATGCTCCAAAGTGCAGGTTTGCAAGATGATAATTCCTAATCTCAATAGAAAAGAGGTGTCAAATTCAATTTTACTGAGGGGACTGATTGTAATTTGCGTTTTAACTCTAGGATGCCACAGAAACAGTCCACTTGATTTGGCTTTTAAAGTGTTTTCACTTTTTGTTCTGCCTGTACATAAGCACAGTGGCATAGTGTACACAAGATCATGTGTTCCTTTGAGTTTCTAGTTGCCCATTCTCTGTAAGCGTGACTTAATCTTACACAAGCTCAATATTTTCTGTCTTCTAGCTGTCATTAGTCCTGAAGATGCATCAGAAATTGAGCATAGGAACATTTGAAATAGATCAGTGCTCCAAGAAATGGGATCTTTGCTTAGCAAAAAAAGAAAGCATGATTTAAGCTTGCAAATGCAGTATCAGGACAGGGGAAAAAAACCAACCCACTTTATAAATTGAATTATATGTTGTAAGATTCTGTGTAGTTTCCATGTTTCTTTTTTTTTGAAGAAACTGGTGGAAAAACTAAGTTTTGAATGTTAGAGTAACTTAGGGTCCTACAGTTATTTCCAACGAAGCTAACAGAAGCACATGCATGAACAGAAATTGTGAGATAGGCTGCTCATCAGTGTGAAACTTGCCCTTCACATATTCAGGATGATATTATCAGTGGTTTAGGATCCTAAAAAAATTTAATGATAATCTAATGCTATATTCTGTAACATGTGTTGAGCTTTACATAAATTCTGGTCCCAAAGTGCTTCAAAGAGCAGACATCCTGAGTGTTTAAGACAGCTAACATACCAAACAAAAAGCTTCTTTTAATGTCTCTTTTTGGAGGGGGAGGAGGAGTGATATTGGAGAGAAAGTCCTGACAAGAAATCCCAATAATGAGAGTTTTTGGGATGTTTTGATAGCAGCTATTGTAATCATGAACAGTGGTGAGCATGTAGTTACAGCTTTTTCAAGATGAATAATGTTACACTTAAAAAGAGGCTTAGGATCAATTTACTGATAAAATAAAGTCTTTGGTATATGCAGTACTTCCTGGCACTGGACCAAATGATCAGAAAGAAATACGTGCATGCCCTAAAATAAAGAATTTTGGGCTGTCTTTACGACTTTCAAAATACATACTAATTTAAGAAGAACAGATCTAGATATCTTTTGTCCTGAAACAACTCACCTAACCTCAGTATTTGTACAGTGTGTATTTGGATCACTTGTGAATATTAACATGGTCCAAATTGCTACCCTGTGCAAACATTTACTAAAGCAGTGTGAGGTATAGTCTGTAGTTTGATGGAACTTAAAATGCCAATTAAAAATGATGACTTATTTAATGCCAACAGGCCATACCCTGCAGTGCTTACTCAAGCAAAATTCTAATTGACTCCAGTGGGAGGTTTGCTGAACTAAGAACAGTGAAGAGAGGAAGAGGCAAAAGCAGAGACACGACCTCAAATATTACTCCAGGCATCATAGGGGGAAGCATTTTGTATTCCCTGGCACAGAGGAGGAACCTGCTTCACTTGCGGACAAAGATTGGAAGAGCAGAGATTTTTCTGCATATTCAGAACTCCCTGCATTTGCAGCTCCCTATAGGGAACGTTTTTGCCGAAAGCTGACTTTTCACTGAAAACTACAGGTTTAATGATAGTGAAATAACTCATGAGCTTGTATGTGTTTTCCCAAATGCATATGGGATGGTGAAATGGGAGGTAGGAAGGGAGATAGCACTAAAAACTACCTGCAAAAAGTCAAATTTAACAAGAATCTTTTTTTTTTTTACATGTGCTCGTTTAGAAATTTTTCTTCCAATTTTTCAAAATGAAAGCCCATAAATATTTGAACTGGGGACACGGTATCTAATGAAAACATGAAGTTTCAAACAAAAAAATGTAATTTCCATCTCTGGTAGGCTTTTTTAAGAGGCCTTCTGGTTCTCCATGTCCTACTCCCAGCAATCAGAAAAAAATTCTTTTCATTGTGAGCTAGTAAGGTATAAGGAACAGGATCTGAATGATTGTTGTGCTGTTTGAATCATAGAATCATAGAACAATTGAGGTTGGAAAAGACCCTTGGGATCATCGAGTCCAACCATTGACCCTACACTACACGTTCACCCCTAAACCGTATCACCCAACACCCCATCTAAGTGACACTTGAACACATCCAGGGATGGCGACTCAACGACCTCCCTGGGCAGTGTGTTCCAATGTCTGACCACTCTTTCAGTGAAGAATTTCTTCCTAATGTCCAGCCTAAACTTGCCCTGTTGCAACTTGAAACCATTCCCCCTGGTTCTGTCCCTAATTCCCTGTGAGAAGAGACCAGCACCTTCTCTGTTCATTGTTTGACTGATACTTTTATGTGCTTTTTGAGTTCAGAATAAACTGTGCAAGTTTTTGGTTGCTGCTCCTTGAGTTGTGTTCATTAGACAGACAAGCTGGAAGGGATTGCTCTGGCTTCATCACTGGATGTATTCCTAAATGCTTTCGGCAATACCAAAACCACTAGAGGGCAAACCTGATTGATTGCTACTAAGGGATAGATTAGTTGGTTTGTTTGTTTTTTTGCAGGTAGTAAGTTACTCTATGGTCAGTGCGTACCTATAAATGGTAGTGTTTTAGTTACACTTATTTTTAATAATTGCTTTAATTTATTAGACTTCTCGCACGGTTCTTCTATTACAACATTTGAATCAGCAGAATGACTTTATTCCAGGCCAATACACAGTGAGGGGTGGGGTGAGATGTAAAACCAAAATAGTGAGAAATACTTTTACAACTTTTGAAACCTAAGGCAGGAATATTTCCATGGCCTTGACTTTTTCTTTTTTTTTTTTTTTGTATCTGTGTATACGTAATGGATAGAAGCTTCAATGTGGCTGAGAAATCCATTTTGGACTGATTATGTACCTCTACAGTAACTTCTGTTCTATCTTCTCCACATTTTTCTCAGAAAACAGAAATGTTTAGAGAATGAGGACGATATGAAAGCTGAGCTTTCATGGTCCTTCTAAAGAGATTTGCCATTTGTTGTGAGAAATATTGGCATTTCTATTAATTCACTATATCATGTCTCACTCAGATTTAATGTCTTTGTGACTTTAATTTTAAAAATGACTCTTGAATTTTGCTAATTATCCTGAGGGATAATTGCATGATCTGTATACGGAATAAATAATATGCTCTTTAATTGCAGCTATTGTTCCAGCAGCAGAGATGTCAGCTGTTGTTTTGGTGGTAGGGGATTTAACCAGTGGGCATGGGCGAGTCAAAGGAACAGGATTATTAAAGACACATGTTCAGTGCAGATTCATTTTTAATCTTTTCTAGTATTCATACAAGAGGCAAAATGGCAACTTACACCAGAAAGCTGAGTATTAAATTTAAAGAAGGAACATGCATAAATAACTTTTTTTTTATGTGACATCTCCAACTCAGTGGTATCTTTCTAAGGTAGAAACCATTTACCTTTGATAAAACTTGTGGAGTTTCCTCCTCTTTGTGATCTTTAAATAATAGGTGTTTAAGAGGAGTGTTCAGTTGATTTAGAGCTCTTTACTCAATGCCATCTAAGATTAAGTTTAAATCACTGGAAATTTTTGCATTAGATTTTGACATTAGCAGTGCTGTATTTTGCAAAAATTATACTCTAGGCAGACTTTGTCCTAGATCACTGTTAAAAAATGAGAAATGTGTAGTTACTATAAATTATGGTTTTATTTAGTAGATTACATCACTCCGTTGTGACTAGGACAATCATCCTGCTATCATATATCATGGTAACCCTGTATGGATTGTGTTTAAAATGCAATGTTTGTGCTGATATACTCCTGCTCCCAGACAGCTGCTTTAAATGATGCCAAAGATAATGCAATTCTGTAATGTTTACCTGGCTACTTTTAGATTTTACTATTTAATATGCTTAAAAGCTAGCAATTTTTAAAAGTACATCTAAAAGTTTACTGATGAATCCTGTGATAACTGACAACTAATTTTAAATTAGTAATTTTTCTGTCAGCAGAACTTTTAAAATAAAGATTGTAGTTGGGTTTTGGTTTTCTTTTTCACTTGTGATAGGGAACTTCAAATTTTTATGGAATATTGAGATTATTTTCCAAATAGTTGAGGTATACTGGTCAGATTCTTGCATGAAGTCTCTTGCATCAGGAGAGGTGGGTTTTGAATTTTACAGTCAAGTGAGATTTCGTACCATTAGTACAGCACACTAAATCGCATTGTATTCCCTTTAAAATATGAGCAAATTACATACAGACCTATAACATGGATATACTTGATGGTGGTAGTTTTGTTCTGTCATAAGTGCATGTCTTTTAACTTGGAGCTTTTAGGAGGATTGACAGCTTATATAGGTGCCTCATACTCTGGGAATGTTTCATGTAACAGATCTGATTTTCTAGATCAATTTTTCTATTGGATTTTGCATTCTGTATTTGAAAATTTAATTTATTGTATCAAGAACTAATTTAAATAGACTTTCAATCCAGGGCTGACTTTGATGTCTCTCTGACTTAAAATCTAAACAGCTTTATCTTTCTATCATTTTTTTTTTAAATAAATGTGTGATAGTTTCAAGTGCTTAAAAATCCAGTGATTTAAGTATTCTGTCTCCTCATCTTTTTGTTGGTTCCTGTAATTCAACAGTGCAGCTGAAATGATGAAAACTGTGTGGATTTTCTCTTTTAATGTTTGATTTCAGTGTAAACTGCACGAGATATATTTTGCCTTTAGCTATAGCCTTTAGTTTCAGCTGATTTCCGCTGCTGTTCTTTGTGGTGATTGTGTCTGAGCGTGTGTTCAAAGACGTGGCCATGTGCATGGATGTCTGCAGGGCAAGTGGCTGCTGCAGTACTTCTGCTAACATTAGAGACCCCTAGAGATCGTAAAATCAAGGGCATTCATAAGAGGGTTCCAGGTCAGAAGCAGATGCTTCTAGGGGCAAGAATCTATCCAGTTAAAACATACACCTTCTGTACTGTATATTATGGAAGGTCTTATGGCCACTTAGTTAGGAAATTGTGTCTATAAACAGCTTGAAAGCTTTCACAGGAGCAGTCCTGTTCACTCAAGTGCAGAGGGCCTTGGGCTTCCAGAATACCTGTAAAATATTGGCTAAGCTAAAACCAAAGATGATTGGCCAGTATTTTATAAGTACGGGGTTTTTCTCCCCCTGAAAGTTTGCTTCTTGGTAAATATCTTGTGTGCAGCCTTTAAAAGATGTATTTGTTATAAAAAGTGCTTTTAAATGAGTTTGGTTTCCTGAAGTGCGGCCTTTTTCAAAGACCTATGCCGAGTGAAACGTATCCTACTGATAATGACTGTAGGGAGAACAAACAAATGAAAGGTTGAACTGTGCTTGTGGCAGTCATTCATCACAAAGGGGGAATACATGTGGAATTTATTCTCATTATCACTTTTACAGCCTGGACACTGGTGACTGTTCTGTTCTGTTCTGGTTGTGCACTCTTGCTGTTTGGTCTTTTGTATTAAACATCCTTTTTTGTTTCTTAGAATTTGATTTTTTTTTTTTTTTGTATTCTAGATTTGTTCAGTTTGAAGAAGAATAATTGCGTTTACTTCATAGTAA
Organism: Apaloderma vittatum; assembly: GCF_000703405.1. NCBI lineage: Eukaryota > Metazoa > Chordata > Aves > Trogoniformes > Trogonidae > Apaloderma > Apaloderma vittatum. The sequence goes on from NW_009716288.1 coordinate 13,553, forward strand.
CTATGCCATCTAATCCATATTTAAACACAGCGACTATACATGTAAACTAGTTTCCAAGGAAACAGCATCCCCTGCCCTGCCCCTGAACCCCTCCTGGAAATTTTTAAAAGTTAAGTGCTTCACTTTAATCACACCCTGTTGTTGTCATCCTAATCTTGAACTCAGATTCCAAATAAAATTATAGCTTTTTAAATGTTTGCAATGCTGTTGTGAAGTTTACCATGCATTGCAAATGATTTAAGATACTTAAATGGTATTGGAACAAATTACTGCCTTCATTATGACAGACAACAGTTGAGTACATTATACTACTTAGTCTCAACTTCTTTAACTAAAATATGGTGATTGTTTTCCATCCAGTAGTTCTGTAATTACTCTTTCTTTATGTTCACTGTAAGAATTAAAATGTTGGGTTTTTTTCTCTTTAAATGGCACAATCAATATAATTCTTGGTCATTACTAGGAAGATGATCAATTATTTAATTCGTTTATATATCAGTGTGAGTAGAATGATGGTTTAAACTGGGTAAAACTTGGCAAACATACTTTGCTACCCTCTGGAACTACCTTCTTGGTGTCCATCCCTTTATTATGTTTTTTATTCTATTGGAAGGTATCTGGTAGTAAACCTCAAGAAGTTGAGCATATTTGCTAGACTGTTACAGGATTTAAACTTGTAATTCTGAAGAGTATCAAAGTACTGAGCACTTATCACTGGACACTCACTTTGGCTTGCTGGTTAAGGAAATGCAATTGTGATACCTTTATTAAAGAAAGGATCAACCAAGGCTTTAATTAATATGCTTTGATACAGGATTCTCCCTGCGGGGTTCACAAAGACCGGGAACACTGGTGCTGCTATTTCATGCCATCCAGAAGGGTGTCTGCTCCTGCATCCATTGTGTGTTGATCAGCTTCCTTCCTGGTCCCAGTCTTTCCAGCTATGCTATTTTGCTGCTTGTGCTGGGTGGATGTTACAGTGATCCCATAGGAAATGTGGGAGGTGATCTGCTCCAAGCAGCTCTCCTTTCATTGGTATGTTGACCAAAATCACATTAATTTCAGATCAACTGGAATAATAATAAATGAGAATAACATAACAACAAATGAGAAAATTTTGTCTACTGTACCATCTTCTGTGAGAGCCAGTGAAGACATGATATTTAGAAGGCCTCTATATTTTATTAGTTTAAAAAAAAAAGCATAAAGTTAGTGTACTGATAAAAGATGATGTTTAAGAGACCTGTGATCTGAATTGGCCACTGTGCAAGAAAGGATTTGTAAACCAAATTTTCTTCAAATATCTTCATAATTCTGATGAAGTGTTTGGAGAAACCAGAACGTGCTGGGGCAAAACGTCAACATTTTAAGTATCTCTGATCAGATACTTTTGTGAAGACAGTATTTAACGACATACTGCTGTATTTTATCAGTGCTTTACTTTTGACGGAGCTCTCAATGAGGTAACGTGTTTGCGCACAGATGCCGGTGCGGTGCCTGTCTGAAGTGATGCAATCTGAGGATGTAAGCAGTGGGGAAAAGGGGAGCCTGTTGTGAGATGCTGAAATGAACCCATTGCGTCAAAAAAAAGGTGTTTTCATAGAAGAATTGTTGAGAAAAGAAACTGGTACTTAATGTAAGCATGTACGATACAGACTATAGAACGTGTTGTTAAATACGAGATCTTAACTCACAGAAGTCTCCAGAAGTCTGACGTAGCTAAACACGCTTTTCCAAGGACTCTTTGCCATTGCTTTGAATTACTCCTAAGGAAATTATTTACAGGGCTTGGAGAACCGAGATGGTAGAGAATGTAGTGCAGAAATAATTGATCCTTCTGGTTTATTAGGTTGTGCCCCCATTGTGGAAGTTTTGTCAATAACAATAACACTGTACGGATGCCTGTCTGCAGTTAGACTGTAGCTAGAACTCCCTGGAACGTTTGATCTAGCTACACGATTTCTCCTTGAAGAAGGTGATGTATTATTTAATTTGTAACTAAGTCCTGGGACATCTTAAAGCACAGCATTGTTATTTATCTTTGCTGTTCCAGGCAAAAGTCCACTGGTTATGTACAGCGCTAGCTTGAGTTTTTGAAAATGTGGGTTGCATGTGGTTGATAATGACTTTGGAATACTTTCAGAGCAGAATTAAACACGTAAATTCTTAATTTGATTTGAAAGTGTCGGGCGTTTGAAAGAAACCTTTCAGCATGTTGTTTACTGAACTTATGCTTGTAGTTCTTATACAGTCATTTTCTTTGTATTTTATAATTTTTAAAAATGCATTTGTTTTTAAGTACCACTCTAGCACAAGAAAAATATTTCTTCAGTAGATACCAAGATTACAACATTTCGTCTTGTTTCTCTAGTGATAATAATGGACTTTTTGCCTGGATTCAGTGCTAAGGTTCGATGTTAGCTCACGATTAGCAAGCAGTCTTTCTCCGGGTTGCTCTTTATAATTGTTTGAACACTGGACATTTAAATTGATCCTATATCAATGTTCTAAATGTTTCAGTGACCCTATATAAAATTCTGTGGCTGCAACTGGTATGCTAGCCTTTCTGCATTAGTAACATTGTGCAAAGTAGGCTCTGATGGTTTCCTTCACTAATCTTCACACCGAGAATTAAACCTGGAGTTCCAAGTATCTATGCTGACCTTCACTTCAAGGAGGCTTTTTACTTAAACTTTTCACCTTCTGTTAGACGCCAACATTGTCGACAATAAAAAAAATAAACACCTTGTCTTGCATTCTCTGCTTACTTGAACAGAAGTATTCATAAATGTATAGCTCTTATTTTGGCAAATACAGGCAGTCTGTCAACTACATTTACATTCAAAAATTTACTGCAGTGAGGGTCATTTCAATTCAAAAGCAAGTACTGGGTAGATAAGTTGGAAAGCAGAATGACTTTGTATTGTTTAAAGGAGCTCTGCCAAGAACTGACTGGAAAATGCTTTCTGTCTGTACCTTTTGAAATTAGGAGGTAGGGAAGATATTTGACTGTAGTAGAATACGGTACATGAGACTGCTTTAGTCAGTGAAGGAACTGCCATATTCTGGGATGTAATTCATTGAGACCTCTGCCTTGAAAATGTGAATGAAGAGGGAAGAAATTTGATGACCAATGGCAATTGGTGCTAAATTGTCTAATGAGGGATGCAGCCATAAAATAAAATGACTTTCATGAGTTATTTTATGGAAATTTCAAAACCCTTGTCCAGATATGCCAGTATATAGTGTAGGCTATGACTAGTCCAGGACAATACTAAAGAAAGTCATCCTGAGAATTAGGAGATCCTAATATGTTGGCGGACCTGGAATTTTATTTCTCTTACTATCTATCACGCAATCATGGGCTGCCAATATGTTTACCAAAGCGCTGCTCCTTCATCTTGGGTTTTTGCAAGCAGGGTCCAGTGAGCTACACTCAGTGCATCGCGTTTTCCATATAGTTGAGGCTTCATTAGTGCAGTGGAGGAATGGAGCTTCTAGCCCAATATTTGTCTGACACTAGGAATAGTAGAGCAAAGAAACCCTTTGAACTGTATGTAATTTAGGTCTTCCTTGCAGGAACTGAAGATAATTATTTATATTTGTTTCAGATTAACTGTTTCCTGCCCTTCCTAGCCTTTCTTAGCTCTTTCCTTTGTACAATCATCTATTTCCTTTTAGAAAGTGAAAAAGTAAAAGAACAGCAGGAAGGAAATTGTGTAAATACTTGGGGTGAAGGGACACCTGCATGACGTGGCTAAGGAATATACTCTCTTTATAATAATTAATGATCTATATCCATAGGGATCAAAAGAACTTGGGGGTAAAAAAATGAGGCTGTTCTGAACTAGAGAAGTTGTTACGATCCAGAGGTAAAAAACCTTCTCAGAAATTTCCCTGCTAAAATACTTTGCCAGTTAAGAGTAATGGAGATCTTTTCTAATCTGCTGCTGTGCAAGGTTTATTTTGGTTTTGTTTTTAATGGGGATTTAGCCTCACATTTGAGTCCGGTTCAGATATATTTCTGTGGTCATACTGGAAAAAATACTTAGGATGATATTACTTTTTTTGATCAGTAGAGTTGCTTTTTTATTAATTAAAACAAGGTAGGACATCTCTGTGAAATGAGTTGATAAAAAGCGTGTTTTCTTACCTGTGTTGTCCAATCCTGATGATTTTTGTACTTGAAACAGTTGAGAAATAATACCTGGCAGTAAATACTAAATCTGTGTGTGATGACTGACAGACTAAGCACTAGGGATTCCAACAGAGATTAGACCACACACTCTAAAAGTGCAGATGTCAGTGCTGTTTTACGTCATAATGCTGAGCTTAGCTGCCTTATGTTTCACATAAAAACGGACTGTTATATCATCCTTTTTTTTTTCCTGTGTTTTGTCGCTCTTTTTTTTTTGGTCTCATTTTCTCATTTTAGTTGCTTCACACTGGTGCTCTTGGCACTGTTCATCTGGAGATTGAGTGATAACTGATGCAGCAGAAACGTGAAAGGCAATGTAAGGTTGAGAGCCTATTGCAGGAGTTAGGTAGGTGGCCTTTCGGTTGAATCTGAGAGAAAAGGAGAAAGAGCTAGAGGATTTGAGAGTGGGAGTTGAAGTGAGGCAATTCAGTGTCAGAGTGAAAGTATGAAAGCAAGGATGGGAAACTGAGACATGACTTTGGGAAAGTTCTGTCATATGTATCTGATACTTGTCAGAGCTGCCACCTTTCAGCTGGGTTGCTCATAGTTTGCTATCACTTACTTACATAGCTTACCAGATAATGTGTTTATATATTCATCTCAGATGCACTTTACAAGTATGTATATGAATTCATGTAGAACAAGTAAAAGTCATAAAAGAAATATGTCCTGCCCTGAGGCCTTAAAATCAATGTGGGGAGAAGCGAGCTACGTGCATAAACCCAGCAAAGTGAGAGAATTAATTCGCTTTTACCAACTAAAAGCAAGATCGCAGCCAATTCTGAAGAGAACTATCCGTACGTAACAGCAATGCAGCAGGATCTACTGAACAGTAACAAATGCTGCTAATAAGTCTAGTAATATTATCAAGAACAGACCTAGACTTTGTAGCAAGCGTGTCATTAGTGACTCTTGTTAGTTTTCACTACACTCAGTAAGCAGCGTTGGAACAGTGCCCTAGGGAGACAGTGGACTTGCATAACTGTGAGTATTTAAGGAAAAAGTGGCTGCTTCTCTTGAAATATCTACATTCCTCCAGTTTTGGGAGGTGCTCTTTAATCTGTATGTACTGGAGATGTGGAACTAAAAGATTCCTTGACCTGTTTCTTTCCTTCAGTGAACCCTGAAGGAAATTAGGTGTGGCTTTCACTACATAGAATTCTGCATTAATATGATGATTATATTATATTTCATGCATCAGGGTCCCTGCTAATTGTCTGCCAGAAATAAATTCCTCTTCTGCACTCTGCCCGTTCCCCTTCTGTCGTGTTTTGACTTTGGTGAAAGCAGGACTTGTTGTGAGCATCAAAAGCAGGTCATAGCTGGCATCTGGATAATAAGTAGGTCAGGCCAGCATACTCTTCAGGAAGCTGGTGTAGAGAATTCCCTTGTGTGTCTCAGCAGTGATTTGCTTGCAGGCCTGTGATTGTTCAGGTTTTTCCTCTGGCTTAGCCTGTCAAGAGCTCTGGGAGTGTTTCAGCTTTGTGCTGCAGAGTTGTGATTTGGCTTTTAGAACTATCTGGACTTCCTTCTGCTCATTAGTTCCTGGCCATTGCGAAGGATTTGCGTAACGTTGGTGCTTTGTCTTTGTCTTTTCTGTACTTGCAGCAGGCTGAGTATTTAATATCTAAATTAAAACGCGTAAATCAAGTCTTTCAGCTTGATATAGGTTATTTGGGTAAAAAATGGTTGTGTATGACATAGAGGGCAGACTGCCTTGGCCAACTAAAATGTGTGCCTTGCTATGAAAAAAGAAACGGTTTACAAGTAAGTCTGACTCTTAGCATTCAGGTAGCTAAAATAAGAATTAGTCTCTCTCAAGTAACACCCTATGTCCAATCCTTACCACGATTCCAAGGACAAAGTTGATGTTTGGCCTGTGTTTTCTCCAGACTGAGACATCTTTAAAGAATTACTGTTTTCCACCTGACTGTAAAGCAGAGCAAGTCTTCAAGCAACTTATCCGTCTCAGCAGAAATTTTTGGTTTAAATTGGCAACCAAAGGCTGAGAAAGCTATTTTCAAATAGAAACCCATGTCTTACTCATTCCGCCTTCCTTCTGAAGTTGGACTTTTCTTTTTTCCAGCACTGCAGAAGCAGTTCTGAATGGATGGGAACCAAATTACTTGAAAAGGAGGAATAATAATATTAAAGGGTTAGGAAGCATGATAGTTGTATCTTCTTCTATGTTAAAACTCTCAAACCTAGTCTTCTCTAGCAAATGTGCTGCATGCAGAAGCTGGAGGACTTATTGAAAACTACTTTTTCTTTACCTTGTGCTTCAGCTGAAGCTGTTTCATTTGAACATATTTCGAAAGTATGGAAAGAGTCGTGTTTTTTTGGGGAGGAGTGCTTGTTTGTGGTTGTTTTGGTTTTTTTTTCCTTTACTTGGACTTCCACAGACTCAAGGTATCTTGTGTAACAAATGACATTTTAATATTATAAAAGAGCTTTGGAAAAGACTTTAAATTTCTCCACTTGTGGGCTGCAGTGTTTATTTAATCTAGTGCTTAGAAAATGAGATTTTAAACTAGATAGCTCTAGTGCTATAAGCACATTCTTGGGAGCCAGCCAGACTTCTTAGTTTCCCTGCAACATTTACAGATGCACACAGCAGATCTTTGCATGATTAATACTGTTTTTATCCAAGGCAGTGAAGTCCATTTTCTTGTAAGTCTTCCATATTAATGTGCTTTAATAGTTAGCCAGAGATGTGAACAGCAGAACCCTGCAGACTGATGAGTAATGAACCATAGCTGCTTGAAGACACAGTGTGAGTTGAGAGGGACTGAAATGGGATGTCTGGCACCCCAAGCACCATGTATGTAATTCAAGCACAAGAAGAGTTCCCCTAGCAGTGGCGACTGGTTTTCACTAACTCCTGCCAACAGCTCCGAGTGGAACTGCTTGAGACCTGCGCTGCAGGGAGAGGTGTAGTGGTACCTGCGATCCACAACCTAGAGTGGGGATACACCAATTGGCAAGACTATGAACTAGTCAGATTTTATGCTTTTCCATCACTAGATGATTGTTAAGGTCCCTCCCAACCCAAACTACTCTATGATTCTATGATCATTGAGCCCTGTCTGGAGATGGATCCCTGTAGGCTACCGCTAATGCAGCCATGCTATCCTACTCTAAGACCCTCTCTTGGAAACCTGTCCTGCTCTTCTGTTTCATCTGAAATGGCAGTGCTGAGGAAAATGCATCATTCATTTTGTCTTAATTGCACTTTAAAAATTTGTCTGTATGTTTATATCATAAATGCAAGCCAAGAAAAGGCAAAGCAAATTGGTCCTTTAATGGCTGGAAACCTATCTGATTCTGAATGTGTTAATCTTTCACAGTTTAATTTGTGTTGGGAACTGCTAGCGACCAAAACTTTCATTTTTATTTTTTAAACTTTTTTTTGTAAGCACGTCTGAATCTTTTCTTTCAGACAAAAATAAATCATAGAATCATAGACTGGCCTAGGCTGGAAGGGACCTTAGAGATCATTTAATCCAACCTCCCTGTCATGAGCAGGGATGCCTCTCAACTAGATCAGGGAACACATAAATTCTTGATAGAATAGGATTTTAGAAAGCTTTGATGTTTTCTTTTGTGATCTGCTGATCAAGTCTCAAGAGCATATTTTGCCCTCTTCAGCATTCTCATTTACGACTTCATTTAACATTAACAAAACTGCTTTTTTGTGAAATATATTCCAGTTAGTGTCTGTTAAGCAGATGTAGCTTTGCTGCTGTGCAATTTGCTTTGAAAGGTAGTTGAATCATGGAATCATGGAACAGTTTCAGCTGGAAGAGACCTTCAAGATTGAGTCCGACCTTTTCCCCGCCCTATGAACACCACTAAACCATGTCCTTCAAAGCAACATCTACCCTTCTCTTGAACACCTCCAGGGATGGTGACTCAACCACATCTCTGGGCAGGCTCCCTCTCAGTAAAGAAGTTCTTCCTAAGGCTAGGAAGCTAGGCATTCTCCTTTAAGGGCTGACATTCAAGATAATGCCTTTAAAGAAAGGAATATTATTTTTTTTCCCAATTTTCAGTTTCTGGTTTTGGCTTTGCTGCTTGCCCAGTATGAAGTAAGGAAGGGAAGAAAGGTTTTTTTTCTGTTCATGGGAAGGAGTGCCATCCTGAAATGAGGATCGATATAAGACTGAGTAAACTTTTGTTCTTCCTGATTTCTTTGATTCATTCTAGCACCTCCCTTTTTATGGGCATAAAACTGTTTCAGCTGAATCTGTCAACCTGTTGAGCTGCCATATTATGATACTGCAAGGTTGTGCTGGATGGTATGTCACTTATGTATATCTTAGTCTTTTTCTTGTCATTACTTTTTTTAAAAAAAACACAACAAAACCAAACACCAAAGAACAACCCCCCAAGACATTTCTCTGGTGATTTATGATCTCTTTCCACTAGAATGGTTTCCTTTCCTTGAACAAGACTTTTCACATGCAAACACTACTGCAAAGCATTTTTTTTTCACTCAGGTGCACATTTTTGCTCTGGTGATAGTGACCTTCACACACAAGGTACTGACTGTCCCTTTTACAGGAATGATCTTTCAAGCCTCATCTCACTGGCATCACGTTGTGTGATTGCCTTTTCGTTCATGTAGTTCTTCAAGGTAGGATAACTGGTAATAAGCTTCATGCTACCTCTGATGGCTGTATTAAGTTGAAAGAGGCATATTGAGGCTGTGTCTTTATTTTGCATCTGTTGCATTTTTATTTTGCATCTGTTGCGTCTCTCAGGAATGCTTGGCTTCTTTTAGCATCGCTAGGAGTGCCCACTTGTTTTAACTGAAGGCAGTGATTGTGTTGCCTGTACTTTCTGCAACTTTAGTGTGTATATGCTTTGGAGTTTTTGTATATAATTATAAGCCATGTAGTTCGTTTGGGTTTATGATTATTTAATTTGGTTTGTCTGACAGTAGCTTTGTATTTATTTTCTTTCATAATTCTGAGAAATTTTGTGTGGTGTAGTACATGGACTAATGTTCATTTTGCGTTTAATTATTTTTTTTTCTCTGTGTATGTGTAATTTTCTCTATACCTAGTGCTGACTTTGCTTTGCAAACAGGGCAGTACATTAATGTTATTCATGCAAAATGTTGTCTTCCAAGCCACTGATCCCTATTGTTCCCTACTTCAGTATAGTGCATTATTTTCTTGTCTATGACGTTAATTATTCCCTTTACCACAGTTAGTACACATAACTTGTTATAAAAAACATTGCTTTACTATCTTGGGTATGTATTTTTGCCTAATTCCCACACATCTTTTTGTTAAGCTTATCAGTGTTTTGTACTTGTGTACTTGCTTCTTGCTTGCTTTCTTACCTTCTGAGCCCTGGCACAGGCTGCCCAGAGAGATTGTGGAGTCTCCTTCTCTGGAGACGTTCAAAACCTGCCTGGACGTGTTCCTGTGTGACCTACTCTAAGCGATCCTGCTCTGGCAGAGGGATTGGACTGGATGATCTTTCGAGGTCCCTTCCAACCCCCAACATTCTGTGATTCTGTGAAGTACTGGATGAATGGACTCTAAGCCTGTACCACACGTGGTCTCTGTTTGGATGTGGCCTTGATCATTAGCTTCGCATCTATCTATAGGTCTTAACAGAGTTCCTGAATATGGTTTGTTTCCATTGTTTTTGTTTCTCTTATTAATCTATTTCATATTAGTTCATCTTTTCAGGATTTTGTAATAGCATGACTTGATCTTTTCATGCCGATTGGGAATTTATCAATCTGCTTTTTCTCTGTATTCATTATTATGCTTTATTGGCATATGATGGACATTGTGAATTGAAAATGCTTCTAAAATTTTATATAGGTCTTTTTGGCTTGTGCTGAAAAATTCAAATGCTGTTTGTAGCCTGTGGCAGCTACTGCCCATTACAGATGATAATGTGCCTGCTCTTATTCTAGTTCTCTGTGTCTAGCTTTACTGAAATTTTTCAGCATGATCAGAAGGATTTCCGATTTCTAACTAAATTCTTCTCGTGTTTGTCTGCTCCGGGACAAGGCCGATATATTGCCACGATCATTGCTTGCTCTTTTGAGTGTGTGTACGAGGGAGTTTCAGTATTCTTAGCTTCTGGTATCAGGTATCTGAAGGAGCTAGTTCCTTTCTGTCATCAAGTTCACTGCAGGAGATTAAAAGGAGATGGAGCCAAAGAGTCTAACACTTGAGCTTTTTTCCTTTCTGTTTGTATATTATCCCATCTCATCAAGCACTTTTTAAATGCAGAGCTCTCTAGATGCTGCCTTATATCTGATAATGCCATAAAATCTCCTATTGGGTAGCAGTATAACCGTAGAACAGCAAGCTTGAGAAACTAGCTTTTATTATCTTTTTAAACAAATTTTTTATTAAGGTAACTCATCTGAAAATGAGTTGGAAATCTGTTTATGGACAGATTTTTTTGCAAGAATTTCTTCTCCTCTTGCTGTAAGATACATTGTTTGAAGCTTATCAGTATCTAACCGCTTTACTATCTGTTATTTTGTGCACCTGCTCTTAAATGATCTGCCTTCTTTTGTGTTTGATATAATTTGTCATGCTCACTTATTTATGACCACTGCATATGGTAAAAGCCAAATCTTCTGCTTCCTACCTGTTACCTATCTAACACTGATACCCCACTTGATGGTATTGATCCTAATTCCACAGAATTGCTGGATCATGTTGTGGGTAGACTAATCTCCACAAAAGTCCAAAGTTTCCCCAGTGATTGACTTGAGAATGAAGCTGGAGTCTGTTCTGGTGTCTACTTCTCTTGTCTGGGCCCCAGTGTCCCTAGCAGGGTCCTGCCCGCAGGTTGTCCCCCGCCCTGTTCCCTGTCGTCAGTAGTTCCCAGGCACTGTGTCTCCTCTGTTCCACTCAGAGCTTTCGCCCATCTCAGCTTCAATTCTTCCTTGGATTGATGGCTGAGGTGACCCTGTGGATTACAGAGGCTGTTCTCCAGGGGTCCTTCTGCCCTGCAGAATTAGGGCAAGATACCTTCTATAACAATTGCAACATACAATGGAAGATGGGCAGTTTTTACTGGAGGATATGTGGTCCGAAGTGTGTGTTCCATGTGCACAGGTCCCGATCATAGTGCTGCAGGTGAGCAGAGGGCACTGTATCTCTGCTTGTTATACCAAACCTTTCTTGGCTGCTTGATCCCCGTTGTTTGCCACTGAGCAGGGCTGAGTCTGTGTAGGTCCTGTTCCACTTGTGATCATGGGCAGAAAAGAGAGAGGAAGAGATGCTGTTTTTACTTAAAGCTTGCTTACTTTGTAACTGATGTCCTTCAAACTTTAAAGTTATTCCTAAACATAATTCCCTGTCCTTATAATTAAGCTCTCACCTTATATCTCACCTCAGAGATGTGTTCTTTTCCTTTTTTTTGTTAAAAATGAGTAGGTTGGGTTATACTGTGATTTTCATCTTGGCAGTATACTCGAAGAGTCTCAACTGATGAGAAGTGAACAATTTGTTCCCTATGGAAACAGATCAAATTTGTTTTAATCAAGCAAATTCAATTTCGTTGTTCCTCTTTTTGATCTTAAGAGAGCACTTTCCCTTAATTCAAGTTTGTCTAAACTCTGTGGTTCCCTAGGGCGTATGTGTAAGCTTGTGTGGTAGAATTATATTTGTCGCTAACTATAGAAGTCTTCCTTGGCCTGAGCCTGTTCATAATAACCTTCTGAACTGTACAAGTGATGTGGATATAATGATCTAGTGCTCTTCCAGATAGGTATGCCCCTAATTTTGAATAATATCTTCAATAGTGCATTAGAAAGAAACTGGGATTGTCTTCTTTCTCACCAAAGACAGTTACTTTAGTCTTGTCTTTTTAACCAAGTATATATGTTTCATAAAGGTATCTTAATTAAAAAGCCTAATTAATCGTGGCTGCAAAATTTGCATAGTTGCAAGCATGTAAGCATAATTCATAATTTTCTGGATTTCTCCCACTATGTGTACTACTAAAGATATTATCTGTATATTCTGTATTGTAGGTTGAAGATCTCCACTAATTTCATATCCTAAGGCTTTATCCCTGTAAACTGAGGTGGTGATAAAAATTGTGTTTTTTTTTCTAGAAGCTTAATTAAGGACAAGAACCTCTTGTCCAAATTCCTCTTCAAGTAAAGAGCGAGGAGTGCTTGTTTCAGGGAGCTTAACAGAAAACTTTATATGCATATGTCCATTAAAAAATGGATGCAAAATGTAAAATTGCAATATGAATTTCTTAGCAAAATTCTCTTCACAGGTGTACAAATGTTGAGGTTCTATGAAAAATATTTTCTGAAGAGGAGGAACTCCATAATATATTTACTCTGTTTTATTTTTATATTTTTTATTTGGCTTGATAAGCAATATATTGGTTAACACCTACGAAAGAATATTCACTGGACTGGATCATTTAATTGTGTGCAAGCATTTAATATTGAAGACTAATTTTGAGTTTCACCTATAGACTGCTAATCTCAAGAGTTACATGTTGTCACTTTGGTTCTCTGTGCCAATGACAATTTGAGCATTCCCATGCATGCACGTAAAGACGAACTTTGCTTTGTCCCAACTTCATTGTACACAACCTTGAAAATGGTAGTTTTGGGCTTGTTTTCTTTGTCATAATTTCTGTGAATCAAGATAATTTCTGAAATTCTGACAGAAAGCAGAAGAGCCAACGGGAGGCTGGAATGATTGCATTACAGTTGAAAGCTGCAAAGATCTGGTCCAACTTAATTAGGTGGGGGGGATTAGGGGGTGATTTTTTTTTCAACATTTGACCTCTGTAAAGGCAGAGCATGAAGTGGCAGATTGTGGGAGTACTGGAAGGAGAGGGAATATGTTTATTCATTTCTATCGGATAAGGCTTTGTAGTCCTCAAAGATGCTTGGAGTGTTGAAGAGAATGGAGTGATGGGCAGATGAACCGAAAGTGGTAAGAGAGCTAGCTACAGCAGGTTTCTGAAAGAAAAAGCTGCATTGAGCACTGCCAAGAGACAATGAAGTTGAGTTCTGCTGCGTGTAATGATAGCTTCGTTTTTATTTCGTTGGAAGGGGATCCAATGGAAATAATCAAAGCAATAAAAGCTTTGGGGAAAGTGGAGGATAAATCTGGAAGCAGCTTTTGGGGGGCATTTAAAATTCATAATTTTTTAGCAGCTGTGGGGAGGAAAAATGATCAAAACCAAAATAATAGGGACCCAAATTAGTTTGTACCGATATGCACACAACACAAGAATCTGCTTTGGAAACGTTATATAGGAAGTAGCATTGAGACACTGAAAAGGTTTCTTAAGAGAGAAGAGTCAAAAATGACCCCCTAACTATGGTACCAAGTATTACAATTGCAGTGACTATTTGCAGTATTAACTGAGATCTGTTAATGATTTCTCACACAAGTACTGTGGATTCAGAGAACAAGATGAGCTAATCCTTGTTTTTCTTCTTGGCAGAAATGTCAGGGAACAAACATTGGCTATCTTTACCAGAATTTCTGCTAGCTAAAATTAAAAGCATTGCTTTCATGAAAGTGGAAATCTTTGTAAAATAACTAAAAGGAAATAGATTTTTCTTTTTATAAGGCCCATTTTATATTTTTTATATGTACCTGTGTAGCAGTGTCATTTTTTTCTGAAATTGCCAAGTCTCAAAGTTGGCAAATGTGTTCAAACCCACATTATTCTAGTTGTACATTTCATTACCTTTCCTTTTTTCCTTCACTATTATTCATATTGCAAAGAAAGAGCTTTAGTTAATTGGTTGATTGCATGTAACAGGTATTCAGGGTATGGAAGTCGAAGGGAATCTAGAACTGGTTTATGGATCATCATAACATTATTATTTCAAGCAGTTTGTGTACAATAAAGGTCAATAATGCACTAGAAAATTATGTTCAATTTTTCTTTAAAGTTTAAAAAAGTATGTAGTGCTTTGTCATCAATTAGCAGCAGGACGCAAATTATAGTTATGTTAAGCTGTGCTTGCTATATAAATCACAGATCTTGTTAGCAAAGAATTAACATAACTGGTAAGTTAAAAACTGCCTTTAGGTCTGAATAAGGATTGGCTATGGACATATTGTAATGTTATCGAAGAATTAAAAATAGATCTCTTCCTAGAAAGAGCATTTCTAGTGGTGGTGAAATTAATTATCTGCTCTTTTATGAAGTGGTATGTCTTTCTTGGCTTTAGTTGTGAAATGGTGATGTGCTACAGAAAAGACTGGTTTCCTTTTCCTTGATCCAGGGCCCTGATTCTAGATTTTTTAAAAATGAATTAATATATATTTTTTCATAATGGAAAGACTTGTTTATGTCCTTCAGTGATATAACCATGGAGTTTTCTCAGTTTTATGAGCTGCTCATGCACAGATGCATGAAAACTTCTCAGATGTGGATTAATAATAAGAAAATCAAGGAGAGAGGTGGGTTGTTGTTTTTTTTTTTGAGGTTTGTTTTGTTTTGTTTTTTACCCCTCCAGCATATCAAATACGTTTGGTATGTTTCTGAGACAATAGACAAATTGCTCAGCTGCACACTTCAAGATTTTACTCCAGCTGGCTAATGAAGTAGAACAAGACACAGAAGAAGAATACACCTTTCTCGTTGGTTTACTGTATCACATTAATTTTCTTGTGTATTTTTTCAGTGTATTGACAACCTCAAAATGGAGCGTACATAAATGTAGTTTTCACTGTATGTTCAGTTTTGCTTTTTGTATTTTGGGTTTTCGTTCTGTTTTTGTTTGTGTGGGGTTTTTTGATTTTTTTTTTTTGTTTGTGTTTTTATGGGGAAGCAGGAGAGTAGTGTTATGCATGTCATTAATGCAAATTAAAGGCACTCCACTTATGGTGGAGTCATTCCTCTCCTTCAGTACTCACTTTATGGTAATGTTGACCTCATGTCTCTGCTCTCCTTCTCACAGTAGGCTGGGAAAGGCTACGTGAAGAACGCCTTGATATTAAGAAATGGTTTATTTTAGCCCGAGTCTTAGCATGTTTCATTCTCTCTTATCCTGATATTTACTTAAGTCGATCCATGCTCTTATATACTGAGAGGTCTTCAATAGCAGTTTCAGACTATCCTCACTTACTTTGGTAACTTTGATCTGAGGGAAATGTGCAAGTATTTTGTTGCTCTTCTATAATAATGCTGCTAATTACTATGTAAAGACTCTTGTTAATTTGTTGCAGTTAGGCTTGATCAAAGATGATATAAACAGACATTATGGCTGGACACTTGTGTTTATTTAAACTCTTACAGCTTGGAGAACTCAATTAGAAGAGAAGAACACGTAATTGCATGCAGTGCAAAAGAATAAAACAAATAATTTTCACAACCTCTTTAATTTTTTAGATACTTTCCATTTGGTTAACAGATGTGTTGTTCTGTGGTTCTTCAAGCTACTTCACATTCTGTTTATACATTTTTAATGTTTCTGTAAGCCACAATGTGTAGCCATTAGATACAGAATTCAAATTCATGCTCTTGATGTTTTAAAGGAAGATCCTGTACTTGCCATGTCTTTTTTTTGTTGTGTTGTTCTTTCTTTACCTGTTTGTTTTGTCATTTGGAAGGTTTTTAATGATGGGATAGAGATGAGAGGGAGCTGTGAAGAAAGATTCGCCTGATAGTGACTTATACCTGTTTTCTTTGTTAGTGGTAAAGAGGTTGATCTTGCTAGCATTTGTTGGGTTTAGTTTGAGACGATGAAAGAAAAAAATCTCCCCATGTTGTATCAATTTGAGACGCCTGTAATGTGTTGCACTAGATGTATGGTAACCCAGAGGAGAAACTGTATTCTGAGTAGATCTTTTCAGAAAAAACCAAAAAGCTATTTAAAATATCTTGCTGTGTTATGCCTTGCAGTTTCTTGTGTATGTGACTGTGATGTATCAAGTCATTTTTGGTATGATGCAATAGAACTTTCCTGAATCTGCATGCGAGCACTTTGGTTTTCTGGTTTTTTTACTTGTTTGCTTGTTTTAATCTAGTCACACTAGCTAAAAGGGAAAATAAATTGGAGATGGCTGAACCTGTGAACTGGGTCACAGCAATCCCATGCAGTAGTAGAGGCTTGGGGCCAAGTGGATGGAAAGCTGCCTGTCAGAAAAGGACCTGGGGGTGTTGGGTGACAGCCAGCTGAGCGTGAGCCAGCAGTGTGCCCAGGTGGCCAAGGCCATCAGCATCCTGGCCTGTATCAAAAATACTGTGGCCACCAGGAGTAGGGAAGTGATCGTGCCCCTGTGCTTGGCCCTCCTGAGGACACACCTCAAATCCTGTGTTCAGTTTTGGGTCCTTCACTACAAGACAGACATTGAGGTGTGGGTTCAGAGAAGGGCAATGAAGTTGGTGAAGGATCTTGAGAATGAGTCTTATGAGGAGCAGCTGAGGGAACTGAGGTTTTTTAGTCTGGAGGAAAGCAGGCTGAGAGGAGACCTTATCGCTCGCTACGGCTACCAGAAAGAAGGTTGTAACAAGGTGGGGGTTGGTCTCTTCTGCCAAGTAACAAGCAATAGGACAAGAGGAAACAGCCTCAAGTTGCACCAGGGCAAGTTTAGATTGAACATTATTAGTTATATTAGCGATGTGAATAAGTTGACCTCGTAGATCATCAGCATTATAACACTATTATTTATGGTTCCGTGTTAAGAAACGGAGGCAAGAAAGTTTAAATGATGCTAATGAGGCCAGGAAAGTCCTTGGCAGTGTCTGGCTACTGGTTTACAGCCTAGTTTCATTGTCCACTCTGAAGTACTCTTGGGTTAGAAGTACCCAGGAGTCACCTTTTGTTTTAAAAAATCATATTTAAGTCTAATGAAGGTTAATGAAGTATTTTTCTATTTTCTGGGTTAAAAAAAAAAAAGGAAAGCATAACGGATGAACTTTATCGTTGCACATATATTATAGCTGCTTTGACATTTATGTTTTCCGTGCTGATAGATGAGTGATTTCTGTGGAAATAAATCAATTGCACCAAAACTAGTAGTGCAAAGCACTGGGCTATCACTAGTCTAAGAGAACAGAGTTTTTGAAATATTTTGGAATATGATTTAACACATTGCTCTTCTAGAGGATTTTTCTGGATTTTTTCGGTCCTAAAACACACAGGACAAAATTGCATCTTGGTGTTTAGTGTAAACATGTTTAAATTTGAAGAAGCTCCCAAGCTTACTTCTGAATAGGAGGTTAATAATCTCCCTGACTTCTTCCCAGAGATTTAGTGTTCCCTTCTTTTCAAATTCACCCAGCTTTCTTCTGTCTAACTCTGAATATCGTCATCCGAACAGAACTTCAACTTTCAGCCTAACTGGCAATTGGAACTTGTTGCAGTTTTCCTGCCAGCAGAAAGCAATGATTTGTTATTCTTATCAAGGTTGTTTTCTTAAGTGGTGCATGTTTTTATAAAGATTTTCTTGCAATCACTTTCTGATGAAACACAAAGGAAAATCAGGTGTAGAAAGAATGTGCTAACCAACATAAAGATTTCTAAGAAATCATTAGGTAATTCAGTGGTTAATTTCATTGCTGGGAGTTAAAAGAAAGCATTATTATGTTTGTAGGAAAGGTATCTATAGAGATTTTGAAAAATCTATATGAGCACTTTTGATGAAGAATTTTGCTTTCATGCCACAATTTGAATAGCAAAACATTTACTTGATTTCACTGGCTCCCTGTGGATTCCCAAACAGTTATTCTATCTTCACTAGCTGTGAAACAACATGAAATACCGTTGTTATAATCATCTGCTGTTACAAAATAGCAGTGACTAATATGTAAACCCAAGGGTATGGTGAATTTATAGAATACATGACTCTTAAATCTGTAACTTCGATATGATCTTTGGGGAATCTATCCTTTAAGACAACAGTGGAATTAAACTATATACAAAAGCATCTAAAGCTCTGTGATTCCTCTTCATCTGTCCTGACTCGGATGCTGAGTTTGGAATAGATCTTATTAGACTGACATAATATTTCCTGCTTTGGTAAGGTCTGTACTGGACCATGGGATTCAGTTGTTTTAACATAAGCGTCTAATGCCATTTCACATGTTCTGGGACAACAAAAACATTCACATGCAGCCGGTAGATACGATGCAGCAAGAAACTAAGGCTTGTAAAATGGTGGTAGACATGTGCATTTCGGCAGCTTATAACCAGCTAATTTGTCTAGAGTATTCATTGGAACAAAGATCATAGACTCTTAATGGGAAATAGCTGACCGAAAAATCAAAGCTCATCAGTCAGCTTTGGCACAGGGTCCAGCAGACACAGTTGTAAAACAGGCAGTGCTGATCTGAGAAGATGAAAACCATATTTTTGTTTCTTCTGTGGAGGGGGAAAGAAAAGGGTGTAAGGGCAAAGGAGGGCCTCTAATTATTTTCAGAGGAGGCATTTTCCGCTTAGAAGCTGTTTTTTATTCACCTTTCCTCAAGGTCTCCCGTATTGAAACATAGCTACGGGAAGGAAAATGCAGTCCCTGTGGAAATCAATGGGAGTTCTCCTGCTGATTTCAAGGAAGAAAGCTTTGATCACTGTATATAAACTACCTACGCAGAATTAAGTAGTCTGTCCCTTGCCCTCATGGTGTATTTTCGTTGCATTCATTCCCATAAAACTGGAGGCTTTCAGATGAGACTTTCATGTCTTTCTCTTTGTAGAATTGACATCCCTATGACACCTTTTTTTTCCAAATAATGTTGGTTCTGATACCTTTTCCATCTGCTGCCTCCCAGAGGGTTCTGGTTTTGGGTGCTGAATGGCTAGTTTCTCTGTTATAGAGATGGTTGGAGTTCAACATGCTGTAAGAATATAGTCTCTAAAGCAGTTGGGGCAAAGATAAATAAATCATGAATTCATGTATAATATTTATGTTCTTCTCTTGGAAGACTGTTCAGTGATGCAAAGTTCTACTACTAAGAATCTTAGATATTGAGGATTATGAAAATGTCTGAATATCTGTCTTACACATTTAAGTATGGGTTTTTAAATAGCTATTTTTCAGACTTGCTAAATATTACCAGTCAGGGAACTGACATAGAAGAGTGATCCTAAAGCTAATGCTCTTTGCGGTTCCCATATATTGTCTCGTAGATTTCTTCAAAATAAGTGCTGCAGCTTTTGGAAAATCTTGTTTACAACTGCATTATTTTGAGAGTTAACTTTCTGCAAAATCTATTGTCTCTTAAAAGCAGTGGCAATGCAGCTTTCTTCTGTAGCCCGTTGTTGTGAGTATGGCCTCACTGGTAGCAATAAGGTAGTTCCTGAAGGGAGCTGATACCAAAAGCAATGAGCTGCCCTGTGGTGTTACTACTATTTACAACATTTAATTCATAGGCGTTGCAATAAGAAAGTAATGCCATCAACTCGAATAGCATTTTGCTATTTCTTCCTTAGAAGGGTTGTTGACCTGTGAGGAAACTGTGGAATGACCAGGCAGTTGCAATGCAACGTACTCAAAGGCCAGAGTAGTAAAAGATATTACTAAATGTCAATGAATACATTTAGGCATTGGGATTCAGAAAATGTACCTTGTTTTCAAGACACAGGTTGAAGAGAACAGAAAGGAGCACACAGATCTATGGCAGAGACATAGATCAATGGAAGATGCTTTTTTAAAAAGTAGAGGTCTAAAAATATTTTAAAATGTCTTTTGCAGGTCTGGGAGAGTTAATAACTAATTTTATATTGACTAGTTGTATATACACAATTAAGGGAGTGTCTTTAGCCTCCTAGGTGATTAAGATTCAGAATCTGGAACAGGTATGAGTACAGGGCCATTATCCTATTAGCAGTGGTGTGAGCAGAACAGCTATTCCTGTGCACGGAGTCCATGCCTCAGCACAGAGCTTGTGGAAGGCAATTACCAGTTACAGAACTGGAGCACAGTTCCTTTTTTTTTTTTTTTTTTAATTGAAACCTCCCAGGGGATTATATTCTGGCTCCCAGGGGATGAGCCAGGGAGTATGGATCTGAGACAGTTTTAGTAATTAAACGATAGCAAAAATAGTTTTCCATTCTTATTTTGGATTTAGTAAAAGGACTTCCTTTGTGTAGTATTTGATGCCCCAAACATGCTAAGTGCAATGGTAAAAATAAGTAGTAGTCAAAGAATTTATACAATGATAGATCTTGACGCAGTGGGTACGACTAGCTCCAGCAGGAGAAAAGAGAACAAGGTATTCAAGCTACTCATTCTTGTATTATTTTTTTTTCTCAGGGTAGTAGGATGAACAGTTTATTTGTTAGGCAGTGAACTAAGCCTCAGTATTTAAATAAAGTTCAAGCTTTCTCAGAGTTTGACGGAGGAAGAGCCAAAGTTCTGGTTTTGGTGTTATTTCTGTATCAGTGTCAATAGTGCAACATCCTAGTTAAAGGCAAGACTAACTTTCAACAATGCAGCTGCTTCATTAGTAAAAAAAGTGTTTGCATTTTTGCAAAAATGAATGACAGCCAAATTTAGTTGGTCAGGGTCTTAAACATTATCCTCTCAACTTCTAATTCTACTTCTTTCTTGGTTTCATAAATGTAGTGCCAGCTTCTTACTAAACTCAAAAAATTTCATGTTGATTTTTTTGAAAGAGCACACTTGAATAGGAACAGATGGCACCTGATACTTTCAACCATGAGGGCCTTTTCCATAAGTGATTCTTAGCTGTGGCTCTTTCTGTATTTTGAGCATGTAGCTTTGCAGTTTAGATATTATATAGATTATGTCCATTACCTTGGGATCCACTGCATTGACCACACTGCCCTAACCGCTGTACAATTTTGTCCAGATATGGTTGCTCCTTTGAAGTTATAAAGTTTATGACTATACATCGCTGTCTGTTTCAGCAGAATGGAAAATCCTATCTCATATAACACATATGTGAATATTTGATTTGTTTTGGTGTACGCTGTTTTCACAGGTTTTTTAATCTTTTACCAATTTAATTTTACCTTCACTGTCTAAAGTCATGCAGCTCCGTAATACAGTTGTGCCTGTACTAAATGGCTGAGTTAAAAGGCAGTATTAATGCTTGGGCAACTCACAGGGGTACATGCACATGTTCTTCTGTTTGGATTGCATTCAATGGATTTTCAGAACCATATGGCAACGTACCTTAACTGTTCTTTCTGAAATAGTCTAACTGTTGCAGCCTTCTGTTCTAATTAGTTACATCTTCTGAGCTTTACCAATCCACTGGAAAAACTGCATGCTTAATATTGCTTAAATTTTACACAAATGCCTTTTGTTCTTGTGGGTGTATTATATAACACTGTGTGTGTGAAATACAGATAGCATCTTAGTTACTTGCCTTACTTTTAATAGCTCCCCAGACAATACATCACTATTTTGAAATGGCTTCCTTTGTGTGTTACAGTAAAAAGTATTTCTGCTAAGTTGTTGTGATTCCATAGGTTGTAGAACTCATACAGATACTCTTTCTTTGAATCTGGAAGGTTTCATTGCAGAGTGACGGTGAAATATATTTGCTACGGCCACTCCATCCCCTTGGGGCCACAGGGAAGTAGAACACAACGTTTCACATGGGAGTGTGCTAGCTCATAATTTCTAGATGTTCTTAAAGGACTTGGTGTTACATAAAGATATTGGCTATTTATTTAACTACTACTTAAAAGTAGTCAAATCATTCTCGCAACAGGAGTAAGTAATCATAGGATTTAGAAAACTTTTATTTTGTTTGTACACCTTCTTTCTTGTGATGGCAAAGAGCAGCATGTTCTAGGCCGTTGAACTCTACTGCTTTATGCACTTTTGATTAGCAACTGTAACAAGAATGGCATGGTTTGTACTATGCAGTCTATTAAGGGTCTGCATCACATGTAAATTTTAACTTGTGTCTTAAATTGGAGTATCAAATTTGTTATCCAAAACAGTTCAGAAAAATGGAAGAAACACTAAAAGTTGGTTGGCATGAGCATATGAACACTCCTAACTTTTTGAAGAAATTAGTAGGCTCTTTGTGTTTGTGTGTACAAGAGAGGAAAATACTTATCGCAGGACTTTTTCATCAGTAAAAAGAGAAACTCCATTCTCTTGTTCCCAAAGGCGCTGTGCAAGTAGAATAATATAAGCTGTAATATCAAATCAATCACATTTACATTTCAAAAGCATCTTTCACAAAAGTACCCCAGAGGGTTGTATGCAGCTAATAAAAACACAAATAAAATAAAATATTTAACAAGCTATATCAAGGACAGATAGGTTGTGCATGTTTTGTAAGCTTGACCTTAAAAATGGACAGCAAATCAGAATTTTTCAAAGAAAATTTAAAAAGAAAAATTCCAATGTCTATAGCTGGGGACTAAAGAGTACAAACACATGGTGCAAGGAATCCATAATGTCTGCTCATGGATCAGAGCAGATTGAACTTGTGCGATGGCAGAGGCTCAGCACCCTGCCCTATGAGCTGCAGGCAGCTGTGGCACCCACCAGGGCAAGCGCAGGCACTGTTTGCTTGCCCTGGGCTCCCTGAGGCTTCTTATAGCCCAGTGGCCTCATCAGTGGTGGGTGTGTGAAACATCACAATACTGCACTGAATCACAGAATCATTTAGGATGGAAAAGACCTTTAAGATCATTGAGTCCAACCATTAACCCAGCGATGCCAGGTCCATCACTAAACCACATCTCTGAGCACCTTATCTACAGGTCTTCTAAGTATCTCCAGGGACGGTGACTCCACCACTTCCCTGGGCAAGCTGTTCCAGTGCTTGACAACCTTTTCTGTGACGAAATTTTTCTTAGCATCCAATCTAAACCTTTCCTCGTGCAACTTGAGGCCATTTTGTCTTGTCCTATTAATTAATTAATCATAATTATTATTTTGAAGAGAAGTTATTTAGTAGGAAAAAAATAGGGCCACCTTAATTAATTGATGTAGGACTAAAGTTGTAGGACACTCAAAATTGAAACACTTTCTTTAAATGTATTCCTAGGTTACCACAAGTGGGTTGCACTTCCAGTTATGCTTTGAAAAGAGTGGTGTGGAAATTTGTGTTCTAAGAAGGCGAAGACAGGTGGCCTTTTGTGATCTTTGAGCCAAGGACATTTTAAGCTGTCCTCTTACCATAAACACTTTCATGCTATCATTTTTCTTTAGCCTAAAAAAGTTCTATCTAAAAGGTTTAAAACAGGGCAGACCCACGTACTCAAGTGTAATGTTACCGTCTCCCCTTAACTTCCTCAGAGCCTTTTGAGTTTCTCTCCAGGCAACTTTATTTAAATGTATTATTTTATTTTTTTTATATAATGCAGTGGGTTTTGCCCTGTTTTTTCCCTACTAGGTATTGCTCTGAATTGGACTAGAACTACTGCTACCAATGGGGAAACAATAGTTGCCCTTCATCTGGGAAAATCATTACGAAACAGAGATGCTCTTTTACGGAACAGATGGCAGAGTGATAGCAGCTTCCACTTCAAACATGAGCAAGCACAGGGTGCATGTGGGCAGAAGGTTTCATTGCATATGATTTTATGAAGGCTTGGATATATGGGTGAGAGGAGGGGGAAAGAATACTGGAGGAGTGAGAGAGGGCTGTATTTAAAGCATTGGATGGAGTCACAGAATCCTTGGCAGTCTAGTCCAGAGGAAAAGCCAAAAAATCCTTCTGGATTGAATGTCAGTTAGAAGGAAGTTTGGCACTGTGTGAGTAAAGAAAATACCTTCTTTTACATTAATTTCTGTTGCATTCAAGGCAAGCCTGTGGGGTTCTTTGTTTGTTTGTTTGTTTTGCTGTGTTTTGTTAGCAAAATACAGAAACTGCATGAAATACTTGGCTCTATCATAAATTTCTCATCCTAATCAAAATAAACTGCAGGACTCCTGGGTTGGCTAATGAATTCTGTTGGAAAAGATTATGAGAAATATGAGTTCTGTGAGTTTGCTCTCATTTCTTAGGGTTGCTGTAAGCAAAAATCTTACACTTTCTCCATGAAAGCATTTTTTTTTCCCTGATAATAGGTAATGTGTTTATGTAAAAGCCCTAGTAGTCTTGTCTGACGTGTGCTTGGGCCATGATAAACCCTAAGCGTGGTTGCTGTATTCACATGATGCCACTGGAACTTGCTTTATGGTGGCCGATGTTGAACAGCCGTTGCACCACTCATAGAAGTCTGAGGACCTTATGGAGAGGTGGAAACCCTTTTATGTTGACACATTTGTCTTATGGACATGTCATTACCTAACTGTCTTAATGAATCTCTCTGTCCTGGAAACAGAACAGATACCAACAGGCTATCTAAAGTGAATTTCTAATGAGTAAAAAGTCATTCTATCAGTAGTGGAATTCATGCAACCTGGTAGCCTTGAGATGGAGATCTCATGTCATTGTATGCTTCCCTCTCTCCTTCCACCTCACCGTATCTCTTGTCTTTCTGACTGCTTCTCCTCTGCCTTTCTGAAATGACATCTTGCAGTACTCCTGGGTTTTTTTTCCCCTCTGTATAGCTCTTTTCCTTAGTAGCAAGTCTCTTGCAAATGAGTGCTATGACAAATCCTGAGGTACAGGGGCTCCAGGTATCTGGCTAGCTTGTGTATATTGGTAGAGACCAGAAGTGCAGTGAGTGTGAGTAACTTTTGAGTATACCCTGTGAAGCAAATTTTCCCAAAGCTTATGAGGAAATACTGTTACTAAATGTGGTAAATGGACAGGCAGGATAGAGTTGTCTGTGACTTCTTTTCTTAGAACAGAAAGCTAAAAATAACAAACGAGAAGGAAGATGCTGGAAAAATAATGGGACGCTGCTCACCACTTATAGTGACCCATCAGCTGAATCTGATGTGTTAGTGCAGACTCAATCAGTTTCTATTTGTTTCACGCAAGTGTGAAAGTGCGTTCTGCACTAGTCCAGGTTGTAGGGACAGACCTGAGTTTGTAACTGATGGTTTCATAGAAAGGACAGGGCTAGGTAGGACATGAGTTTTCTTTATATTTAGGCAACCACATCAAGTCTGAATGCAACGATAAATCCGCCAACTGACCAAGTAATGATTGTCCTTCTCTCTGGGCATCCCGTCCTTCTCCCCTCTGCATGCACGTATTTCCTTCTCTGTTTTCTGATGGTATCCTAAATTCATACTTCAGCTTTTTTATTCCTCAAGCTAACTTTCAACCTAGTGTGCTGCTTAACCTTTTTTTTTTCTTCTTTGCACGTATGTGCGCTAATTCATAATAGATATGACCAGCAAAGCTGTGCCTCCCTCTTCTGAAGACAGTGTTTAGTTTGTATTGTGACTTTGCCCCCAGGAATTCTCACTCTGTGTATGTATGTATGTCACTGCTGTCAGCTCAAGCACAGACTATTAGCACCAGGGACCTTTTTACCCTGGAGTGCTCTTTTGGTGTCCCACAGTATTCTAAATAACATCAACCTGTAGTTTGTCGATCCATATTTGGCTCTATAGTATATGAAATGTTAAGGCCCATTAAGTTTTCGCAGCAACTGAAATTTTTGCTGGAAGTGGTCTTGGGTATTTTAAGCAGTATGAGGATGGGTATAAATAGAGTGGCGTTTTGAAGTTTTGTTTCATTCAAACTCTCATCTTAACTGAATTACAGTGAAACTATAGCAAAATGTTTCATCTAATTGTTAAATACTTCGGAGGCAGAGCTCATTTTAGATGAGATTTGCAGAATATGACAGCTCATAAAACAGCCTTACTAGTGGTGAGGCATAGACTTTAGTGGCAATATTCCTGCAGTTTGTGCAAAAATCAGTCACTG
Organism: Apaloderma vittatum; assembly: GCF_000703405.1. Lineage (NCBI taxonomy): Eukaryota > Metazoa > Chordata > Aves > Trogoniformes > Trogonidae > Apaloderma > Apaloderma vittatum. Next base: position 39,498 of record NW_009716288.1, read on the forward strand.
GCTTTGAAACAATTCATTAGAACCAATTGATTGGAAATTACCTTCTACAGAAGACTGAGGTTTTTGTTTGAAAATAGTAAGAGTATAAAAATCAGTCTGAACATAGGTTTTGGGGTTTTTTTCTTCAATTTATCTTACCTTATAGGAATAGTATAACTTGCCCCACTTCCTTTGCAATTTCTATCTCTTAGTATGTGTTTTTAAACAAGTGAAGTGAACTTTTAGAACAAGAATGATGAAGAGTAGTGTTGTGAATTTGGAATGGATACGTACCCGAGTCATCTCGTTTAAGGGTAACATCTGTGATTGCCTTATGTTTGTGTGGAAAAAATGCTTCTATAGCAGAAAAGTACTCACTATCAATTAACAAAATATTTTGTTCGTGAGAGTTCCTGTTCGGGTGTTACAAGGTTATGAAATTGGCAGTGAGCTGGTCTTTGGCTTCTGAAGTAGTTGAGTTTATTTACTTGCTGGATGCCTTTTTTTACTGTTAAAATTTTATGAGGAAGAACTTCCCTGAAGAATGGTCTGAAACATGTATACGTTTTAATACTGTTTTACCCATAGGTCGGTTTCATTTTTGCTTCAAGTATTCTGTTCATGTGCATTAACTTAACACTTGCATCTACATACTTTGGAACTCTGGGGGAAAATATGATCGTGTGAATGGTAAAAAATCAAGATACATAGACTTGTCCTAAACCTTGTCCTTGTTTGCTCTTGCTTTCTGTATACCGTAGGCTTTTCTTCAAGATAGAATACAGGAGGGAAAATACTGGTACGATGTGCATTTTTGACAAAAATGGAAGGAAGAAATGTAAGCTGAAAATATATATGTATGGTTTAAGGGTATGGGAACATAACCTTGTTTTTTTGATAAAGGATGCATTTGAGGTAATCTACTCTTATCTAAAGTAATGTTAAGTATGTAAAGGGAAAATGAAAGGATATTCATTTCACAGCTTATATTTTATCTGGTAACAATATCCAAGGGTTTCTCTGAACAGTTGAGGTGCTTAGTGGTTCAGAAGCCTTGCTTGTCCTCTATTTGCCAGCTAGATATGATTTGAATATTTGAGAGGGATCTTATTATAGAATCAGAGAATGGTTTAGATTGGAAGGAACCTTAGAGATCATTTGGTTCCAATCCCCCTGTCCAGCCTGGCCTTGGACACTTTCAGGGAGGGAAGTCTGCAGGGATGCCCCAGGGAGGGGCATCCACAACTTCCCTGGGTAACCTCTGCCAGTGTCTCACCACTCTCACAGTGAAGAACTTCATCCTTCCATCTAATCCAAATCTACCCTCTTTCAGTTTGAAACAGTTACCCCTCGTCCTATCACTCCACTCCCTGATAAGAAGTCCCTCCCCATCATTCCTGTAGGGCCTCTCTAAGTACTGGAAGCCCACTATAAGGTCTCTCTGGAGCCTTCTCCAGACTGAACAACTTGAACTCTCTCAGCCTGTCCTCATAGGAGAGGTACTGCATTCCTCTGATCATCTTCGTGATCCTCCTCTGGACGAACTCCAACAGGTCCGTGCCCTTTTTTTTGTTGGGGGCCCCAGAGCTGAATACAGAAGTGTAGGTGGGGTCTCACAAGAGCAGAGTAGAGGGGAATGATCACCTCACTCGACCTGCTGGACTTGCTTCTCTTGATGCAGCCCAGGTCGAGACTGGCTTTTTGGGCTGCGGGTGCACGTTCATGGCTCATATTTGGTTTTTCATCCATAAACACCCCCAAGGACTGAATAAATTAGAGAGTGGCATGACTGTGGGGAATTTATGTTCTTGTAATTCTGGTGAAGGGAAGAGGAGTGGATTGTGTGTTTAAATTGTCCACTTTCCTTCAGTGTTGTGATGGTATTTTCATTTGGGTGTAGGATCTTTTTGCAATGTGAGGAAATTTGACTCAAGATCAGTCCCTAATTTCTGAAGGTTGCAGGTTTGACTTTAGGAAGTCTATTGTCTTTTGACTGCTCCATTTCTTGAGATGCTGAAGAAAAGGGAAGCTCTGCCATATATTTTTAGTTTAAAAGCAGCATGTGTCTACAAATACCTGATTCTGGCTGTCCTAGGAAGGGTGCCTGGGGTGCTTAGTGTGATTAAATCCAGCATAGACAGCAGAGAATGCAAAACAGGGCTTATGGTATCTGTAACTAGGCTGCAGGAGAGCCTGTGGGAATCGGAGTATGTTGCTAACACACCAGCTTTTGCTGTGAGGGCAGATCATTCCCAAAGGCAGATTACGACAGTGCATCTTTAAGGCATCTAAATGGCTTTGAAATTTTGAGTCTCAGCCTGCTTGCTGCAGTTCAGTGCTGTGTCAGGTTCAGCAAAGACCACTAATAGGAGCTTTTATGCGTAGTGGTGAGCAGTTATTGACACTTTAGTGGGAGTTGTGTATCAAGTGTGTGCAATCTAGTCCCAATTCCATATAAATCACAAGACAGAGTTTGCAGAACAGAGATGGCCTTATTTATCTGCAGATCAAATGAATCATCTTTGCTTGGGATTTACTGTGGTAATGTAATTAATATCATTTAGTCTGAGAAATTGATGCATGTATGTCTTCAAGGCGGGGGGGGGGGGCCTGCTCCATCAACAGTTTTTTTCTGAGCACTGTCTTCTGTTTTCTCATCCTGGACTCAATTTGATGAATTGGATACTGGTCCAAGAATTCAGAATTTGTGCCTGGCAAGGAAGGGTTGGTGTCTGGTTTGCACAGATGCAGTTTTTAGTAGGATTTAAATACAGCAAATAGCACTGTGTTGCTGCATGCCTTTATTTTTCCTGCTCCATCAACAGTTTTTTTCTGAGCACTGTCTTCTGTTTTCTCATCCTGGACTCAATTTGATGAATTGGATACTGGTCCAAGAATTCAGAATTTGTGCCTGGCAAGGAAGGGTTGGTGTCTGGTTTGCACAGATGCAGTTTTTAGTAGGATTTAAATACAGCAAATAGCACTGTGTTGCTGCATGCCTTTATTTTTCAAGTTGCTCTCCCCTGTGTCATTGTATGCATTGTATCTCTTTGATTTTTATTTTATTTTTTTTTAGCTTGCATTAACAAATGGACTGGGGTGCTAATGTGTCTAGCCCACAGTACATAACACACAGTTTCCTTTTTCTTTAATTTTCAGAAGCTTAAGCAGAAACTATTGTCTTGACGGGTCTCTACTGCTGTTTATATGGAGTATAGCTTTTGATTTTTATGTATGCAGAGCCGGAAACTGTGAGAAAGTCCTGTGACCTGTCAACAGAAAAATTACCTGAAAATTTCTTTGGTGGCAATAGAGAGGCTGTTCTGAAAATAACTGCATGCTCCTTGCACTTGGGCAGTAATGACCTTTAAAGGAATGCTGAGTCACTTCATAGAGATCCTCTTTATAGGCTACTAAAACGACATGACACTTCATCCTCCTCTTGATACACCAAATTTTAATTTACTGAAGACAATTTATGACTTTGCTCACCCCCAGTGTAAACATGTGCAGGAGATGCTGCACAGCAACCAGTCACCCACTGAGCAACAAACAGCCCCAGCAAGCAATACTGATCCCTGACATCATACCTTCCTTCCAGATACAAGATGCTTCAATAGTGCTTTCTCTAACATAAGTGCTGTGGCATTAAAAGAAACTGTAATGCTTGTAGCTTGCTTTCAGACAGCTGATGACAGCAGAAAGGCCAAGTTATTTAATGTGTCTCTTGACAAACAATAAATCAGTGTGAGCTCTAACCCAGAAATCTAGTAAACCTCCTTTCCTTGGTGCCTTTGAAAGCAAGTTTGCCCAACTGTGTTTTCTACTGCTATAAAAATAAATATCTCATTGACAAGAGGATCCCCAAGTATCAGTATAGGCCATCCCTCTCCTTCCAGATCAGCCTTCTGTCCCAGTGCTGCCTTGTTTTTACCTCAAATTCTGGTGCTTGAAGCAAATTAGCGATGCAGTTGGCAAATACGTGAGGTCTCCCTGATGCTTTCACTTAAGGACCCTGCTTGGAAATGGTCACTTTATGTGACACATTGCAATCCTGGTGGTATGATGTGTTCTTCAGAGGATTAGGAGACCAGCTGGATGAAGCTCAGTAATAGTGGCATTTCCACCTTTTCCTTAATGAAGCACATGAAAGCTCTCATTTTTCCCTCTGTAATGTTTTACAACAAGACTGCATGATGTGCACACACAAGTATTTCCCTGGCGAGGAGCTGAGACACGAGGAACTGCAAGTAATGTTGGTTGTGACTGTTAATGCACTTTGGGAGAGTATTCATTTACGGCAGTGATCATGCTAGGAGAACCCACGAGTGAACGTGTGGCTTCTGTGTCATCTTTTCTCTCTGCTAACTGGAGGGAACCTAATGGCTTATGGAGAAAGCTGGGAGAAAGTAGTGAATTTGAAAGCAGTACTCTTAACCTGGTAAGTTTAGATCTGGGGCATGTTGTAGTAGCTTATAAGCAGAGCTAATAGCTGTATAAGTAGACTGATGCTTACATTAGTGATTGTGCTTTTAGACCAAACAGGCGAAAGAAGTACAGTTTAAACCTGGTTACTTCTGCATGCCAATATCTAATGATAAAGCAGCTCTGCAATAAGCTGAAATCTGATAACCTTAACCAAAAGCTAAGTATGCACCTTTTGAGAGAATAGGCAGAAAGAAAAGGAGGCCTTGACAGGAGAAAAATAAGTAAAAAAAAGTAAAAATAAGACACAAGAGAATAAAACCAGAAAGCATGAAACTAAAAGCAAAACCAAATCCACTAGTAAGAGAATTGTCAGACAGTAAAAGGAGAACAGAGAGCAAGACAAGTAATGAGACAGAGGGGAAATCAGATTCAAAATTAAATCTGGTAATAAAAGAACTGTCAGATATAAAATGAGCCAATGTATGACAGAGAAAAAAGAGCCAAGGAGACAGAGCAAGGCAATCTTTGAAGAATTAAACTAACCAGATGTGGCCTCTAAAAGTAATTTGAAGAAAAGTTGATACTACTCCTGATTTCTAATGAAAAGCAAACTCTAAGAAGCACATTTCTCTTATGCTCTAAGGATTTATTTTTTTTTTTAAATAAGAAAGTATGCAACAGAAAGTGGTGTTTGCATTACTTTTACAACAAGACAGGTTTGAAGCTGAGACTGTGCTGAAAGCAGTTAAACTGATAAACTCTAATGGATCTTGTGGTTTGCGTATGGAATCTGCTGTGTTCAGACATCCATCCTTATCTGAATTACTTAAACTACCTGCATTAGACTCACTCCTTTCAAAATACAGATTGTAATATGTATGTGTATATATGTATATACACACATCATTAAGACTGGAATGAAACAGAATTAAAAATGTTTGTAAAGATCGTGACAGTAGAAGCTACTGAGTTTTTCTCTGAAGACAAAAGTGGAAATAAATCAGTGGAGATAGTGAACCATTTTATTCAGGTAAAATAAACTCATTGACTTCAAGGGATTTAGGATTTGAAAGAAAGACTTCTATTTTAGTAGGCTAGCTCAAGAAACCCAAAAGTCCACTTAAAATGCATGTAATGTTGGGATTCTCAAAACTCCTTATGTCTGAAGAGTATTATACAATAAAAAATTAAACGCACATATTGACAGTGCAGTTTCTGGATATGTACTGCCCGCTTCACAACCTCCCCTTACTAGCAGCAGTGTTATTGGTGATTGCCTAAAACAGCTTAACGCCCTGCGGAAACTCACCATGTCTTTACATGTCTTTTGGAACAGATCCCAAAATGGATTCAGCTGAGATGTTATCAGTGTTTTTATTCTTGAAACTTAGATTGCTTTCTTTCTCTCCTTTTTAAGAGACCTGAGGATATTTACAGAAAATACGTACATTGTAGTTGCTTTCTTTCACTTGTACAAAACACAAAGCTTTTTCTTCCCGTTTTGGGCAATGAATCCTGGTCTGTGCTGATTTATCAGTTGTACTTACCAGTAGTTTAGCCAAACAGTCCCTTGCTTGATGTATAGTATTCTGCTTGACAACTGCTTATTTTATCTTGTTTCTTTTTCTTAGCTAGATGGCTAGAATTTCTCAAATAAAAATAAAAACTAACATTAACAAAGAATATACATATTTCTTCATGTACAAGAACACATATATTTGCACCAAGTGTTTCTATTTCTCAGATGTGACTTTTGGAGGGAAGTATTGGAAGTAACAACTGCATCGCCAATACAGGCAAGCTGAGCAGGCAGTCAGGGACTGAATGCAAGGTCAGGACCGCTGCAGAAAAAAAAGTCAACCCATGCTTTCCTGCGCACTTCAGTGACACTTGGATAGAGCTCTTTGGAGTTCTAGTGATGTTAAAAATAACTTATTCATTCTATCTACTTTCAGTTTTGAGGATAACACAGAAGGATGTCCTGGCTCTCTGGACACTGCTTGTTTTATTTTTATTTTTATCTCCTTTTCCCTATTTTTTTTTTCTTTAGAAGAAACTAATGCATTTTCTGTGTATGTAGAAACTGAACGTTTACACTGGGATATACTTGAAACAGTATTTCTAGCCACACGTATGTAGCTATGTGAAAATTAGTGGGAAGGTGACATTTGGAGAACTCTTCTGAGGAAACTCAGAGTGACAGTAGGGAATGAATAATAGAAGGGGTGCTTGCAGAGAGTTTTCTCTTGTGAGATTTGTCACGTCCTGAGTTATCATGTTTCGTGCACTGAGAGCAGCAAGTTACCTCAAGGTACCTTACAATTAGCCACAATTGTAGGTTAATCTGCTTGGCCTTTTTAGTGGAGGGGGATGGGGAAAATTGTGCAGAATGTTCACCTGGTCAGCTCAAGAGATAAATTCAGAAAGGTAGGTTGAAAATATGATTCCATTAGGTATATGTCTGAATTTGGAGGTATTTTCTTGGTCCTACTTGCAGTTTACAAAATGCCCCTTGTCATGACTACAGACTTCAAGTGAAAGATCATTTAACAGCGCTCTTGAAAATGAGCTTGAATATAAGAAGTTTGGTCTCTCCACTGAAGTTCTGGATCTCGGACAATTCCTCGGATGAAATGCGCATTGTATTTGGACATGAAGATAATTTATATAACTCTGTAGGGATTAAGTTATCTAGGGTTTCATATGCTTCTAAGGTAACTACATGCAGAATGATGCTTTAAGGATTAAACTTTTGATGGTGGCAATAAATAATGTAGAAAATTGAAATGTTGAATGCAGAAGAGACTTCAGTCAGGCAGATCCTTGCTGAGATTCTTCACACTGCTCTGTTCATTTTTTTTCCACTGCTGTTCCTAAAGCTAGCGAGCCTCCTCTTGAGAAGTTTATTGTGAGCCGTATGTATGCTTTGGCGCAGTTTAAAAATGAATACTCAACTTGAAGGCAAAATGAAATATAGGAGGATGGAACCCTACCAGGGTCAGGTCCCCAGGTGAAATTCAGTGCATTTCACTGAACAGTTTGTATCCTGAGTTATCATGTAAATGATAATACAATATTGAAACTCCAGTGGGATTTGAAATCAATAGGGCAAGAGTAGAACTACACATTTATTGTATTTATTTTTATTTGTTTTAAAGAGAGATATCTTTTATTAGATTTTTATCGAGCAGATAACACAGCGGCTTTAATAGGTAGTCCAGCTAGAAAGTCCTATAAAAATGTTAAAAGGAAGGTGCAAAGAGAAGAATTCAAAAGCCAAAACATCAAGCAGTGACAGAGTTGGTGAGCTGTGAAACCTTTAACTCTGTATCCTTTTGGGTTTCCTTTGCGATGGGGAGCCATTATAACCTCCATCTGTCTTTCAGCTATTATTGTTAGCAGCCAGAATTGGCCTCAAAGTCTGGAGCTTCTATGTAGAAATACAAAATAGAATTATTTTGTGCTCCTAATGAGTAACCTGGAAAAAGCTTGAGCTTGCAGGATGGGTGATGTTTCTGCACTCACACACAGGCTTTGGTAGCACTGTTTCTGACTTTTTAATAAGTACATTTCTTAAGAACCTCTTTATATTTGCAGAGATAAAGCCGTTGGCTAGGATTTAGAAAACACTATAACAAACTGGGTCACTGCATAGGTAGCATCAGGAATGTAGAAGCCAAGCATCTCTTCCGTAGGGTCCGAGTCTAATGCCCTTTTTGGGGTATAGAAAGCCTTTTTTCTTTCACCATAGGGACAAGCCCTTCGGGAAGCCCTGTACTTCTGTGTAGGACGTAAAGACATGCTATAAGTGTACCAAACCATTTTGTTTGGAATGGGGAATGCTTGAACAGTTGGTCAGTTAACTACCTCTTCAGCACAGTTGCATGTATGGTTGCTAGCTCCTGTGAGAAATATTTTGTCTTACAAACAAAAGCACTCAGCTGTAAGGAGAGAAGACTTTATTAACCAGATTGAAGTTTCTGAAGGGTGTCTCACGCCTCATGTGATAAAATTAACACTCTGCAAGCAGGAAACAGAGCGCTGGTATATGTCAGTCGTGCTGTAATGCTGTTTTCTCTGAGAGGTCCCCAAGAGCCTCACAAGGCACACTGGGGCCGTACTTGCACAAGCATTGAGTAAGGGTCTGCCTTCACCATAGAACAGGATAAGTGCTTGCTGAAATCTCCATTTTGCTTATTTCATGTGTATGTTCCTATCAAAGTCATTCTCTCAGTCTACCTTTAATCAATGCTGAATAGGAAGGAGACCACCCTGCTCTGCCAAGGACATGATCTTTCAGGCGTGTGTGTTGGTGTGGTTGGGTTACACATGAATGGCTGGGTGGAAAGGCAGGGCTACAGATCACTTGTGTTGCTACTTCAGTCAGGCTGTACTTTTGCTGGTCACATACAGCCACATCTGACACAGTGAATATAATTATGGGTAGATGCTGCTGCTGCTGATCCAGTTAACAGTTAGTGTTAATCGCTTGTGTATTTTTTCCTGTACCTCTTGAGGTCAGGACCTCAAAGATAACTCTGTTCATGACTTTCTAAAAAAGCTCTGAGCTTACCATTTGCTGAAAGAGTTCGAAACAGAGCTTTGTGTTAATCAAAATTTTCCTGTCACTGAAATTTGCTGTAGCTGAAACAACAGAGATGTTGGCAGTAGCCCACTGCATGTTACTGATTTAGATAATGTCAAGTTGTTAACTGTCATTTTTGTTGAAATAAAAAGTAGTTTGCCTTTCACATTCAGTTGCAAACAGTTATAATTGCTGCTTGATTATTTTAGATACTGACTTTAATGTATTTCTTTTCTGGCATGGGAGTGTAACCCTTCTAACAAAAAGTAACACAAACCAAAAAAAAGCCAGCAACCAGACAGGAAAGGATAAATGTGAAGATCTGACCTTTCAAAAAATCTACCTATAGGCTATATCTGACTGCAACTGCCATAGAAGATTGTTTTGCAAGTGCTATGGCTGTGAAAGGACAAATGGCTTTCATTTGATGAAAGAAGGATTTCTTTTCTATCTGAAGAGTGATAATGCAGAAAAACTGAGGAACAAATCCTAGGCACTCCTCAGCACAACACTATTAGACTATAAAAAGAAAAAAGTATTCTTCAGATGTAGAAGCTGAGGAGTCTAGGTACTCTTGTAGTTTAAAAATGTGTATTTTGCACAAGAGTGCTAAAGTAACAAGAGTAGACTGACTTCAAACAAGTGGAAAAACAATTTGGAAGCTATGTCATGAAAAAGATGTGTGAAATACAACTGCAGGAAATTAAAAGCAAGGCTTCTGTGATATTGACAATTCTTTATCCAAAGAGGAGATTTTTTAAATTTGGCTCATAAAATTGAGTGTGAAATTTGCATAGGAAATAGTCAAAAAAGCTAGTCATCTTAGTTTGGATAGGATTCTGTGCAGGCATTAGCTGTAGCAGTAACAATTTTGAATTTGTGAAAGTAGAAGCAAATTCCCAGGCTGGAAAAAAATATTTAACTAGCATTTTATCAGCTGCAATCAAAAGCAGCAAGGGCTGAAAAGATGTTTTGGTGGTTTAGTTGGAGGTCTGTATCTGAGTTGAAGCATTGTTTGTTTTTCATGACCCGAAATATGATCTAGACTTGTAACAAGAATGCTATTCCAGTCAGTGCAGGTGGCCTCGCTGAATAACAGCACTCAAGGAGCAGTGCAGCCTTTTAAACAGATAATTGTATTGCTGATGAGACCATTTTGAGAGCCTTAAAGCTGTTGAAAAACAATGGAAATTGTGCCACGGAGTTCAAGCAATATAGCCTACTCCTGTGAAATTGCTATACTGAGAGCATGGGCCGATCAATGAAGCTGCAGCATTTCTTCCCGAGGGAAAGAACTCTCCAGAGGCAAGCCATTGAGAAGGGAACTAAATGCCAGTTAAATGGAAGGTGTGAGAGCTGGAATTAAAGCAGACTCTTCAGTCAGGTCACTGACGCAATGGTAGAGGAAGGAGGCTTGCAGACCAGCAGGCAGGTTTGTGCATATTGTAAGAATGCCGCCCGTGGAAATGCTTTTAGGGTTCTGTGTGAAGAAGGAACACGTGGGAAACCTGAAGTCAGGGCAGGGTTGTGTCTGTGAGATAAACACAGGCAGGCGAACTCCAGCGCTCCCAAGTTTTGTGCTGTTCAGGGAAACGGCGAGGTTAATGGGAACATTTGTACTACATCGTCTGAGTTATAAGGACCCAGTGATGTTTCTTATTTACCTCTCAAGTAACAAACCCAGACTAGCTGTGCATATGGGTATAGTGTTTCCTCTCCATAGTAAGTACACAAGTCCTGTGAGATGTTGAGTCCAGGTGTGCTGTTTCTTTAGTCAGTGACTACACAGTGATTTCGCCTGTTGACAGTTTGGAAAATGTGAGGGGTCACTGGAGATGGAAGGTTGGCTCGATTTAATCTTGCCTTATGTTGGATATTATTGATGAAACGGGAAGGGCTGCTTATTAGAGACTGAGGAATACAGTCTTAAGGCAGAAGCCTTATTTTTTCAGTTTGTGGAAAGCTATCCGAGGTCCAAACTGGTACGTATCTTGAAGGCTCATAATTGACAGTGTTTCTAGTTGGATGTTACAGGACATTCCTGTATGTTCAGTCCCCATGTGTTGCTTCATCTAGTTGAGAGGTGTCCCTGCCCATGACAGGCAGGTTGGATTAAATGATCTCTAAGGTCCCTTCCAGCCTAGGCCAGTCTATGATTCTGTGATTCTTACAGTCCACAGTGCACCTGCATATTCACAGCCTCCTTTGTGCTTGCCATTCTGTGGTCAGTGTAGCTGGTAAAAACTTTATAAAACATTAAGGGATAGCTGCAGTTGAGAGCTTGGATCATTGAAGTGCTGTACTGGATGTTCTTCAATTTATCTAATCCTTGAGTATAGTGAAATACAGTTGACTTATTTGTAGATTTAGGTGCCTCACCCTATGAATCCACTCTAAATGTAATTGAGTCCAGTTATTCTAGTTAGGCTCTGAGTAGAAAGACACAATGACATGGCACTACCTGGCTCATAGAATAAAAATATTACAAATTGATTACTAGACTAGACCTTTGGTTCTGTAGACTTCCATGCATCTCAGTTAAGTCACTTGTAGTTCAGTATTATTCATGCTCATATTTTTCCCTTTTACTTACCCATATTTTGACTTCTATACCAGTCAAAATCTGACGTTAGCCTACATGTGCATTCAGAATCGCCAGGGCAGAAACATTCAACATGCTGAGCGTAGAACACATTGCAGCATTGTAGCAGAGACATGGATGCTGGGATAATCAAAATCTGCAAAGTGCAAGTATAACATTCTTTCTCTACCTCAAAAAGCCTCCACCATCTTTAGTGATTTTTATTGGAAATTACTGACTGCTATGTAGGCTGAAAGGCTGATTCCGTGTTCTTTGGTGAGAAAATTACAGCAAGTTATCTCACCATCTGTGGTACTCGTGTGTACTCTTCAGAGAAATGGCACAGTTGTTATCAGTCAAATTGTTTTATCAAACAGTATCAGAAGAGTGTGTTCATAGGTTAAAATAGAGAAAAATTATATAGTGTACTACTCTTCCCCTTTGCTGTCCTGAGATGCTTGGGTCCATGATTTACTGCTGTCCAGGAAGGCAGGTTTGCTGAATTCCTGTATGTAGGACACTTGAGATGCACAGTGTGTACAGTGCCCGCACAAAATGCTTTCACTCAGTGATTCCCTCCAGCAGCTGTAAAAATTAGAAATGTAAGTTTATAGGTTTTAATGCTTTAGGACAGCTTTCTCAGTCTTATGGGCTGAGCTATAATCAAGCGGCATTTCCAGAACATACCAAGCCAATCGGGAGCAGACATTTTCCTGTACATTAAATGGGCTTTTCAAGATGCCATTGTTAAAATATTAAACCAAAATGTTAATTGCCTCTATCTCTTTTCCTTTCTTTAAATTGAGTTTAACAGTGGAAGTGTTTCTCAAGCTAGCTAACTAAAGCCTGGGAATGCAGAACGGTTGTCTCTAGTGAATCGTCTGTTTTTCTTTCATTAATTAGATATTCGACATTGTAGCATCCTCATTTCTCACTTGTTTGAACTGGATCAGCTTCCATTCTCAGAACATTTCAACGCACCAATTCATTGTAATTGTATTGCTGCCTTGAGGATGTATTTAAGCCCATCCTTGGAAACAGAAGCAGTGTAGTTCTGTCCACATTCATTGTATATCCCTAGATTTTAGGACTTTTTGTTTTTCTGTTTTTGTTCGCCTCTACCCCATCCCTGGCTTTTTGCATAAGCCTTCCATGTACCTAAACCTCATACAATGTATTTTGCCCCTCATCTCTAGTGAGACGCCAGAATAGCATAATTGTCTTACTAATGTATTTTTGTCTATTTATCAGTTTGTAACTGTAAACATTGATATAAAAGATAACAAAATTCAATAAAGATCAGTGACTTACTAAAGCTCTATTATATGCATCTTTCAGCCTCTTGTTTAGTTCATGGGTTTTTAAAAACTTCAGTGTCTGTTAATCTTGAACCAAATTCTTTTCACACTATTGAAAGTTGGAAATAGTTTAGTCGACATGAATTGTAACGTACATCACATTAGCTGGTGTGTATGAAGAGAATAATCAGACTCTGTCAGTGCAGTGTGGTTTTGGGACTATTTGTCTCACCTGAATTGACAAACATTCGCATTTTCTAGCTTTCTTGCATTAAAGCATCTTCTGAAACAAGTTTGAGGTATGCATATATAATGGCACATAGAATTCTTCTAACTTCATCTAGTCGTGTCTGATGAGATACTGAAAGAGTTTAGAATTTTTTTACAAGATTGGTGATATTTGCGTAAGCAATTTTTTCTCCATGAGTGGTGATCTAATGTGCCCTTTATTTTCCTTGTGCGCTCCTGCTCACCTGCTCTCTCTTGCCTGTACCCTTGACGTGCGAGATGGCAAATGATCTGTCAAGTCAGGAGCTACGCGCATATGCTGGTCAGCCAGCAAAGTGTCAAGCAAAACACTGAATAGCTGAGTTGTGCCTGACGTCAAGTGTGGGTGCTAGTCTCATCAGCTGCTTTTTTTTCTCTTACGAATTTAGTTATCTCTGAGATAAGAAACCAGCCTGGCACTCCTGGTTTTGTCAAAGCTTGCAAACGCGTACCTAAGGTACTAGAGTCACAAAGAAGGGACAGCAGACATATAAGTCATGTTTAAGTTAATAAAAAAAAAATCAAAAACAAAAACACCCAAACCCCCAATATTAGCGTGTTTTCAGCAGCGAGTTCTTACATTAAAAATATTTACTTCCTGCAGATCTTACTTTCATGTAGCAGTGAACTATTTAATGCTTGTATATGTCTGAAAAATGGAATTAAAATTGTCTAATGCGCACTCGTTTTTGGCAACAATTCAAGAAAAATCCTTTTTGGCTTGGAAGGATTAAATTCCATTTTAGTTGCTTTAAAGTGTTTTGTTGGCCGTGCTGCTCAATATAGTTACAACCGTGAATTCCTGCGTGGCCCTGAATTTGTTATAGAATTTGCTAAAGCCAGTGTGGATCCAGAATTAGAGTATTCCAGCCTACTTTACTAAATACATCTCTAAGGACCTTTGCTGTTGTAGTGTATTTAAGTACTACAGAAAAATTACTCAACGTTCAGTAGGTTGGATCCTATCTTACTGTTCCAAAGAACTGAAGACTGCCAAGAAATGCTTTAAATGCTTGTGAAGAATAAGCAGACCATTGATGTCTCCCAGCTTGTTAGATAAAAGAGAACCCCATACTTTAAAAATTTACTATTTATTTTAAAACTGATGTGCAAGAAACACAAGAAAACAACTAGAAGAGCAGTCACTATTTAAGTTTTATTGGAAATAATGTCTTTACAGCCGTGGTGTTTATCTGCTTATTCATCTGTCTGTGCAGTCCTCTTTTTCAAATAACTTCTTCATTTCCTGATCATCTCAGAACTACTTACATTCCGAAATGTTTTGTGAACGTTAGTGACCATTTAGAAGAGAAAAGTCCAAATTAAGGTCCTAGGTGAAGGAAAGGCAGGCAAAGTTGAGGTCAAATACATACTCTGCTTGGCAGCAGCCAGCCAGCTCATCAATGCAGATATAATATGTAATCACTACAGTGTATGCAGTCTCGGGCTTGAGGAGAGTATCTTAGAGGACGCAGTTTCATTATTTCCATTATTCATGGAACATCTTGTAATACTAAATGATATACAAGCAGTGGGAAGATGGAAAACTCATCTCTGTTTGATCATAAACTGCAGAACCCCCCAGGGACTAAGGCGTGTAATATTGCTTCATGCTATCGCCTAGGCCCAATGACAAACAGAAAGTCCACAGCTAGATGCAGATGAGAAGTCATCCATCTGTATTCTGACTATCTGTGATCTGACATTACAATTAAGTAATTGCAAAGGGTGAGCAGCGTACGTGTGCACACACGTGGACATGCATATATGGATATCTTCACTCTGGTACTTGTTTCTGTAAATTACAATCTGCATGAAAATGGAAAGGATGTCTTACTTCCATTTTTAATGTTAGCATTTCTGTTTTATTCTGAGCAAGTGCACTGATTGTAGTGATGCAAAATCTTTCTCATGAGACAATCCTGTTTAAATAGCCTCCTTTTGTTTGAAATAAAGACACTTTAAGTTTTTCTTTTACTTCTGCTTCCTTGAGATCATAAAGAATAAGGTATCCTATTAATTCTGCTTGTAGGAATTCAATTTGCTCTCATAGGACCATAAGTGAATCTTAAACCGTGTATGTGTTGAGGGGGTATCCTCCTTTGTTCTCTTTGTCACTATGAGTCAAACTGTTCTGCTACCAGAAAATGAAACATTATGCCTACAATGTTTTTATCACACTGTCTAAAAGACCAGCTAGGAAACCAGTGCATCAGGAAGAAACAATCAAAGAATGGTTTGCGTTGGAAGGGACCTCAGAGATCATCTGGTTCCAATCCCCCTGCCTTGGGCAGAGACACCTCCCTCTAGAGGTCAAAGCCCTGTCCAGCCTGGCCTCAGACACTTCCAGTGAGTGAGCATCCACAACTTCCCTGAGCAACCTGTGCCAGTGTCTCACCACCCTCACAGTGAAGAACTTCATCCTTTCATCTAATCTAAATCTACCCTCTTTCAGTTTGAAACAGTTATCCCTCGTCCTATCACTCCACTCCCTGATAAAAAGTCCCTCCCCATCATTCCTGTAGGGCCCCTTTAAGTACTGGAAGGCCACTATAAGGTCTCTCTGGAGCCCTCTTTTCTCCAGGCAGAACAGACTGTCCTCACAGAAGAGATGCTCCAGCCCACTGATCATTTTTGCGATACCCCAGACCTGCTCAAGCAGGTCTATGCCCTTGTATGTTGGGGGCCCCAGAGCTGAATGCAGTTCTCAGATAAGGGGCCATTTTTTACCAGCAACCATGTGCTGCTATCCAACACCTTTTATGTCTGGCTTCCAGCTTCCTTACCAATTCTGCTTTTGTGGAAAGATGAATTAGGTAACAAATCCATATGGCCAGCTCTGGATGATCAAAGCAGTAGAAAAACAAAGAAAAAGAAGTGAGTTTAAAAGAGAAGAGTAGAAAGGGGTGTGGATAATGAGATTTTTAAACTGATCTGCAAGCCCCAGTTTCAAATTTCTTTACACTGAACAATGCGAGTGAGTTATCAGCAGTGTGTGGCGTTGATGGAACAGTTTCTAGTGAGCTAGGATACCTCTCAGATGTTAGGAGAAATGTTCCTTTGGCAAATTTAAGATTAGATTTCTGTACTGGCTACACTGCACCTGCAGATTTCTGCATGCATGCAGGCTCCTAGAGGCACCATGTGTGCTGCCGGTGGAGCCTGCACAGAGGTTGATTTTCCACCCATGCAGGTATTTCTTCTCAAAAAACAACTGTGGAACAAATGAAAGGCATTTTTAGATGCTTCTGTCGCTTTATGTGCCTTGCTCTCCGTCCATTTCTTGGTGCCTCATGCTTAATAGCCCTGCTAATAAAAATAGAAAATCAATTTCACTTCACTAGGTTGCCCAGAGAGATAGCAGAAGTGCGGGTGGTATTTTTGGTGGAGTTTATTCTTGAAGCTTTGTTATGGAACTCCAGGCCTTGCTGAATGTCACACCAAATTCTGACTGAGGATCAGGGACCATGCTACGAGGTCCTTCTTCCACTTTCTGGTGCACACCTGTCATTTGAATTCAGCACATTTAGTATCTGCTGAATAGTCTGTCAGAAACATGTAGTATTTCCCCAAGAAAAAGTATTCTTGATTGATGCTGTAAGCTGTCATAAAATTATAGTTAAAGCAACGATGTTGTATCATGATCTGTTACTCTATACATTGCACTACATAGGGGTTAAAACTAATGGGAAATTCAAGGAATAGAATGAAGATTTTCTGTTTTTCATCCACTCTTT
>NW_009716288.1:56403-79124 GCF_000703405.1 Apaloderma vittatum
GTCACATTTATAATAATGTACATCCATTCAGTTTGAGGTTCAGTGATGTGCTTTTGTTCTGCAGTGTCTGCATTGAAAGCCTAGATGTTACAAAACACGGTACAGTAACCATCATGCGTGGGAATGCCATCACGGAGCAGAAGAGCACTTTCCGTCTGTCCATGCTTACAGGGTGTTCCTGGGAGTCTGCGTGTGCATGAAAACAATTCCGTCCTCTCTTAGCTCTTGAAACACATTTGGGTAGCCTCTTTTTATGTTGTAAAGAGATTTTACAGATAAGAGCTCCATCCATCACAACTTAAAGCATTTTCCAATTTATTAGACCGATAGTGCAATATGACATGCAGCTCATCAGAAGACACAGTGACTAATTTCCATTGAAAACTTAAATGTGAGTACAAAGTTATAGTCTTGATTACTTACCACTCATTGTACAGTGGATGCTACTGCTGCCATAAAGACCTTACCTTCTCCTCCTTGCAGCGCTCCAGGATGCCGGAGTTTCTATAAGATGATGTATTCTTAGATACAATTTAAGTCTAGTGACTGGAAGTTCAAGGTTCACATCTGCTCAGAGTAATATTTCTGGACTGTTGCCTATTAATTATTCTCTCACAATAGCTTTGGAAGTAAGTATCATGGGTCAGGATGATTTACACTTCCTCGAAATTAATCTAATTAATAGATAATTTTACTATTGTACTTTCTAAAAAGATGATAAAGTTCAACAATAATGGACTCTACTATGGATTTTTCTATCTATTAATACCATTATAGATCAAACTTGGCAATCAAATTAAATCATAGATGGGTATTAAAAACCCTTGATGAAATGGTATTTTTTTAAAAAAAAGTCTCATTCCGGTAGTGTTATAATTGAGCTACATAGGAGGAGAGAATAAAATGGATCAAACCTAATTTATTCATTACTAGACAATAGCATAATTAAAAAAATAAAATTTTTCTTTCTTAGTAATGTGATTACTTACCTGGTTTGTATCTTAGATAGTTTGAATAACTGAACTGCTTTGCATTTTGATAAGATTGTTTTTGAGTTGATGCCTTAGTAGACTATTATCGTGTCATTTCTTTTCTTCTGACGCAACTTTTAATGAGCTTATTGACCTCATTGACCTTAAGAGAGCTTTGTTTGCACTTGCATTGAGTTTACAATGTGCTTAAAACAAGAGCAAACCATTTACCCCCATATAATAGAACGATATTTCACTCTAGTCAGCAGCGTAATCTGCTGTGACGTGCTTTTGCTGCAGGTGGCAAAGGGTGTTTTAAGGTCTTTATTTTTTTCATGGTACAGAGGAGATTCTCCAGCAGTTTGTGTACCAGGACTCATTGTTTAATTGCTGCTTTGTTTCGTTTTGGGTTGGGTTATTTTTTGCTGCATAGTTAATTTGTCAAAACCTCTCCGATTCTCCTTTCTCCTAGGTGCAGTACCATAGTCTAGTAATTTATACACGCTTTTTCTACGTATAAGTATAATATAGTCAGTCTATTCTGGGGTCAGAGAAGACAGAGAAAACTCTGAGATTTTTAAGCAATGCACAGATTTCAGTAGTCTTTGGATTTCCAAAGGGAAATACTTTGTGTGTAAGAGAGGAAGCTGCATTACTTCTCACTTTCTGTGAGCATCCAATAACAGGAAGAAGAGACAGAAGTGAAAGATGAGCAGAAAATGTCTGTCTATACTTACTGTTATTTAAACTGATTTTATTATCCTAGTTTTATGATGTCACAAAATCTCTTTTTCCTTTGACTTTAAAGGGGTGTGTCAGCTGCTGTCACTTTGAGGTGACAGTACGAGGCTTTTAGGAGATGACAGCTCTGGTGCTCAATAAAAAAAAGGCAAAATGATGAAATAAAATGTCCATAACCCTAGTAATTTACTTCGTCCTCTAATGCTTTATACACTTTCACCCTTCCGTAGACAACACATGACATTACTTGGTACAATCTTGGCAGAAATTTGGGAGGTCAAATAATTTAGTATGAAAATTCCTTTTACTTCTGTTTAAAAGCATAGTGACTATTATATAAAGTGATCTGACTGCGGTACGTTTTCTGTCATGGTACAGCCTCTGCTCAATGTGTTTCCCTGAGATATTTCCCAAGCAATGCGAGTTGAGACTGCCTATTGCAAACTGTTTTTGAAGTAATGTCTAAGACTTAAAAATAGATTGAGATGCTGTTTTCAAGACCCATTTCTGCAACTTCTCTATCAGAAAGGGGAGAGTATTTTCAAAAAATCTGACCCTAAACCCAACAGCTCCTATTAATCTGTCTGCTGCTGCTTCTTCTGTCCAGCCTGGCCTTACTGAGACCTGAGCTTTTCCGCAAGTCTTTCTGTAAAGCTTTCTGGAGGTCATTTGGCTCCTACAGTTTAGGATCAAAGCTGTAGTTACAGAAGACTCCAGGGATGTTTTGCAATGTAAAACAATAAAATAAATTTCAATTAGACAGGCCTTAGAAAAGCAAAGCAATCAAGCAGCCACTGTGCCTGATATACTGCTATCTCATCAGCTGGAAACAAGTGACACAGGGCTCGTTATGGGTATGCTGATCACTCACAAGATGATCGGGAGTCTAAATAAAATTGAACTATGAAATAGCTTAGTTCAGGGAAGTTTTATAGCAGATGCATGCACACTAGTGAGATCCCTTTTGAAATACTGTTTGCAATACCTGTAGTCAAGGAAGATGAGAAGCTAGTGTATTGGAGAATGGAAAACCTGCTTATTGGAAGATAACAAGAAGAATTTGTTTCAGTGAGATTGTTAAAACTAATTGAGATAAAGTTAGATATGTTAAATGCAGTCCACTGTTTAGAAGTTTAGAAGACTGTTTCTATTCTGCCGCCCTTTCATTTAGATTAATACTTTCTAGGCAAATATATTATGGAAAGGTGGTGCTCCCAATAATCCCCCAAAGCAAATTCTTTCCATATAGCATTATATACTTCCAACTGCATACTTCTTGCTGTAGATGGCATTTGCGGGGCCTAAATACAGCACCTTTTCTTCCTAATACAGCACCAGTCAAAACACCTGGATCTCAAAGGCTTAAAAGTATTAACACAGATGAAATAGAGCAGCCCGTGGCCGTTATAGCAACTACAGGAGTGGTATCGTAACAAAAAAAAGAAAAGCCAAAGAACTACCAGAAAAAGGGGCGCATGTACTGATCTGCAGAGGGAAAGTGACTCTTTTTATGTAAATATAAAGGATATGATAAAAAGAATTTAGGATGGAAATAGCTAGACAGAGGAGTTTATATATAAATGAAGACCGGTTAAGTGCAAGGTTCTTAATGATTATGCAAGGAGAAACTGGCAGGAAGGTTTAAGACTTAAATAGGAAGCTGGGGCATAACTGCAGAGAAACTATGAGATTAAAAATGGCAGTTGCTTAATTATTAAAAAAAAAATAAAAGAAGATAATTTGAAAATAGTATCCTTGGTTAGCTAGAAGTTGCTGAAGCAGAGGCACAATCCAGTATAGGAGAAAGGGGAATACTGCATGATGTTTTGGAGAATTAGAGTATCTGAGAATGGTTGGAGGGTATGGAGTTACATGTTGTGGCACTCAATGAGGTAATAAACACTCAGGCAAGAGGAAATGGAGTACAGCCAACTGAAACTTGTCTGGTGACATTTGTGGTGAGTGCTGAACCACTAAGAATAAGAAAGTGAAAATATCAGGATTTAATGTCTTGGAACGTTAACATCTGAAGTTGGGTTTTCTAGCCGAAAAAGTTGTTGCAGTCCTAACGTATCTAGGGTTTAATGTGGTTAAACCTCCCTTCTACCACTGTGGGGTTAGCTGCATGTGTATACCAAGGAAAATGTAGAGAAAAATTCTGATTGCTCACATATTCTGTTTCTGTTTTAATGAAACAAAGGGTAAAAAAAGTGATCTAACGATAAAGTAAGTGCGTTATTTGTTTTGACATCTAAAATCAAATGAAAAATGATCAGCTGACTAGTGATGTGCATTTTGTTCTTTTAACTTCTTCAGTAATGTGTGAATGTCACATTATATAACACTTCCAATGAATAAACCTGGAAATGAAGAAAGTTGTGTTGGAACTTTGTCTTCTTCCTCTAACTAGTGGACAACTTGCCTCATTAATTTTGATAGGAGTATTAAATTAAAAGAACAGCATTGTTTGTTGAGATTTATGGCTAAAAGAGAGAGTTTCACCAAGAAAATCTTGTGTTACTTTTTTTCAGAGCACTAGGATAATTTTTATAACCTGGGGAGATTGGAATAGATCAGAAATTCTCATGAGTTGTAATGACTGTATAAACTGCTACAAACCCAAATATTCTGACATAAAATGTGGGTACCATGAAAGGTGCTTGGTCACACATGGCCACGTGACAGTGAGATATTCTGTCCTGTGCAGATTTATTCTTTTATTAGTAAGCGCTGTTTCTGCAGCAGTGGGGTAAATCTAGAGATAAAAACCTGGCAACTGTTACCTAAGAATAAAGACATTTGGGAAAAACAATGAAAATTATTGAAAGCAGATGAAACAGTAAATTTAAGAGTAATATTACTGCACTGATTAGAATCATAGAATTGTTTAGGTTGTAAAAGATCTTTAAGATCATCAAGTCCAACTGTTAGCCTAGCAATGCCAGGTCCACCTCTAGACCATGTCCCTAAGCACCACATCTACATATCTTTTAAATACTTCCAGGGATGGTGACTCAACCACTTCCTTGGGCAGCCGATTTCACTGCTTGTCAACCCTTTCAGTGAAGAAATTTTTCCTAATATCCAATCTAAACTTTCCTTGGCACAACTTGAGATTGAAGGGCCCACCTCGCCACAGCCTCGTTTCAAGTAGTTGTACAGAGAAATAAGGTCTCCCCCGAGCTTCCATTAGCGTGTAGGAGACATTTAGATCCTACAGAAATCTTTTGGATGGAATCTGCTTCCTGCAACAGCGGCAAAACTGAAGATGAGAACTTGTTTTTCATATCCAAGTCAAGGTTTGCGTGCACAGTTGTTGATTAAGGAGGTTTCCTTATGGCTGTAAGCTACAACGATGGAGCACTCGATCCCACAAACCTCAACAAGAGCATCCAGGAGCTGGATTTTGTGATGCCAGACTTGACTCAAGTGGGAGTTGAGGGATCCTGACTCTCCAAATTGAGTAACTGGTATGCAAAGGCACTGGAAAGGAGTAAAAATAAAATTTTATAATGGTATTTTTCTTTCTGTTCCTTTTCAAGTTTAATTGTGCTTCTGACTTTCTCTTGCTCTACTTTAAATCAATTAGAGATATCTTTAAAGGAAGGAGGAGCGAGACAATAGCAGTTGTTTTTGTTCAGTGCAAGTAGCTAGATGTGCTGGCAGAGAACCGAATAATCAGACAGTAGAGTTTGTCTTTGACTAAAGTATTTGGTAAAAATACGTGTTTCTAATGGGGTCAAGCTTTGCTGCTCTTTGAAAAGGACATGCCCAGGTGGATGTTACGGTACTTTTACAGACAATGAAAATGAGGAACAGAGTAGCAGTGACTTGCAAAGGTCAGGCAGCAGAACAAGAGTCATCTGTGTCTGTCCCATAGTAGAGGAGCATCCTCTGTATCTTCAGCCTCTCTTGTCTTGCGGAGAACTGTTCACAGACTGTATGAGTCAGTGTTGATACTGGAGTTTTCATTTACAACCATACTAAAACTAAGCTCAATTTGAAGTTTTGGGTAAAAATACCCAATGTATGTATGTGAAGTAATACGTGCAGGAAGCGAACAGGGGTTTGGAATAATTTCTGACATTTTACAGTCCTTTTACTTTTCATGGACTAAAGGATGGAAAACTACTAGGTACACATTTGTGTCACATTTCTTTCCATCAAAATGTTCTGGATCAGCTCTGGTAGAGTGGCTAAGTGGTTTCTTTTACATTTAGGAGAGTCATGAATAGGATATATTTGCCTTTTCACATTTAGGTTTTAATACAGCTTCATGTCCAAATGTATTTCTATCTAAGCTTTATTAGACAGAGATTGATAATCTTCTGTATGACTTTCCTATAGGATTTTGCTTGTGAATGTGCTAGTTCAGTGATGTATTTTCATATGAAACACATAAAGGCTTTTAAAGCAAAAATAAAAACATAGAAAATCCAAATCAGTTCAATTACACTTGCAGATTGAAATAGAACTGTAATATATATCTATTGTATCAAAATGCAAACAATGAATTTCCTATCTGCTTAAAAACTGTAAATCTTGGATTTGATTAGATTAGCTCTAGAGTAATCTACACTGAATAAATCTGTGTTCCTTTCATGTGATTTGTCAGTGTTCAGAGTAGGTTTGTACACACAGCTTTCACCATTATTTTCTAGGCAATAAAAGTAGCCATGCAGAAAAGCCACCCATAAATGTCAGAAAACAGAGATATTTTGTTGCATTCCAAGGGCTTTGAAGGTCAAGTTCAATTCAGTTAGCTCACCTAGCGTGAGAGGAGTGTGATAGAATGTGTGTTTGAGTAGGATATATGTGTTACTTTCCCTGTACTATTCTATCAAGGTAACAGATCAGTGAGAGATTAAACTTTACTGCTTGGAAGAATTTCTTTCGGAAAACTATCAATTTTTATGATTTCCTCTAGCTCTTATTGAGATGCTTCGCATAAATAATAAATCCAAAGAATTTGTAGTTTTTAGTACAATGGAGATTGGCTCCTGATTGTGGCTTTTGGGTGCTATTCAACTGTTTGTATTCACAAAATAGGTCTCAGATCATGGATTTTATTTTAAACATGAAATGCTATTTTGCTTCCTTCTGATGAAAACTAGTTCACATAAAATTATTTTCTGATTCCTAGAAGTAAGAGGTCAGCACAAAAAGCAAAGATTGTCCACTGTGGATTTGTCAGAACAGCCAGTGATTCTGTTCTGCAGTGTCCTGCCAGGCGTTGTCACAAGCTCAGTGCGTTGTGGACACTTTTTTTTTAATAAAGAGAAGAAATGATCAATAAAGCTCATAATTAAATAAGGCTACTGCCTTGATCAATGCTTTTATTGAATTTCAGTACCCTGATTTAAAGATTTCCCGAGTCAACTGAGGGGTATGTCATCAACTTCTTCAGCGGTACGTGAGCCATCATTATGTTCTGTAACTGTTGTGCTGCATATTCTTTGGTATCTCCCTTGTGACAACTTCTGATAACCTCTTCCTCATGTTATTCAAGGACGAATAATGAACAGGCTCCTGCAGGTAGAAGGAATACAATTGTACTCAACAGACAAGAAATTTTAAGTTCCTGCTGCTTCCAGTGATTCTACCAGAAGCGGCAAGTAAAGCAGGGCCAGATCATGCCAGGACTTCAAAGGAAAGTCTCTGCCAAAAATGTACAGGCCATTTGCCCCTCTGTGTCAGTGCAATGCTCGATTGCTCGGCGTAGCACCTTTTGCAAATGAGATTCAAAATGTAGGTCTGCCTTCTATTTTTAATTTGGATCATAAAATTGTTGGATCTGCTGCTGTGAGCATACAGTGTTTAACACAGTTGATCTGCATCCTGGGTGGAAAGCTCTATGCTGCAGTGCTGTGATAATGATATGATTGTTAATGTACACTGTAAAAAGTACCTTGCTGAGTTCTGCATACCTTTATCCATAAATAGCCCTCTAAAAACCCACCCTGGAAATGAATTCAATGTGCGTCCTACAGATGACATGTTGCTCTTGAAATGGAAAAGGAACTTGTCAGATAGAATGAACCCTAATGTGACCATTGTGGCAAATACCATATCCTACACATGCCTCCGTTGGCTCAAAAGTTTTCTTCCCTGGAGGGTTGTATGCCACAGAAATAGTTTAATGTCTACATCTAAATGTTGGGTTTGAAGATCTCTTTAGAGATGACTCTGCCATGCTGGTGTCTAACTTGTTGATCAATTCTTTTTTTTCTTTTTTCTTTTCCCAAAGCACATTTTTCTAAGCTTCCAATAAAGAATAGAGCGTAAAAAACAAGAATTAAGCAGGGAAAGTGTGCTTTCCTCACTATAAGTAATATATTTCCAGATATACGGCCGAAAATTTAAAATTGTTGTTACAGAATAGCTACTGTCAGCCTAGACTTTTCTGTAATTACGTCTTGCCTTTTATTGGTTCTAAATAATTAAGCCTGTTGAAATGTTGCTCGTTGTGTCAAAAACAATGCCCCCAAAGGCACTGAATAAAACATTTTACTTTTCTGATGACATACATGACAACTATGTGTGGATGAGGTAGGCTTAGAGCAGGTTTATCCAAAGAAAGCAGGGAGTTTTCTATGTCTGATGAAGGGAAAGGGCCTTGCCAAAACAATTTGGAGCCCAGGTTTACTTATGTAAAAGGCCATTTATGGAGGCTTCCATTACCTTCTGCCAACCTGAGACAACATGGCCACAGCTGTGCTGGAGAGTCTTGGCCGAATGCAAAAAAAAAAAAAAAAAGAAAAAAAGAAAATACACAACAAAAGAACTCCTGCAGGCTGACTGAAGAGTATAATATCGGTTTAAGAATAGCTTCTTTGTAATTCACAGTGGTCTTCCTTGAAAAAACTTGTCTTTCTGCTCTCTGAATTTGGACCTTTGCCTGGTGGCTGTGAAAGAGGTCTCTAACCCTTATACCTAGTACTTGTATCTTACATTTCAGAGTAGAGCCAACCAGACCTTGACAGAGCCCCTACCCTCCTTGCACTAAATGGTGTTTTCATCCCTGCCACGGGGACGGGGCATTGATCTGCAGTGTGTCAGGGTGCGATGACTGTCTGAGGGTACTGAACATGGGACTAAAATGAATAATGACCACCTGCTTTTGTTTTTGTTTTCATGGTTCTGAATAGCAGGTGCCCTGCCTGCACTGTGGCAGAGAGAGCGTCCAGAACAACTTTCCCAAAGTGCTGACCTCACAAAGAACAGTGTGGGGTGAAGCTGGTGTGAAGGGCCAGAGCAAGAGTCTTGCCAAGTGACAGACTGGGCAAGATCTCTTTTGTCTTCCAGAGTTATCTGGCCTTTAGAAGGAAATTGAGGTGTGGAGCCAATTTTACTTAGCTTCAAGTCCAGCGTGGCAGTCAGAGGTCTTTACAGAGGAAAAATCAATAGAGGAAGTTTGGGCTTGTCCAGATGGTGGTAGGCAATTACATTTCACTTCTGTGAATTTCTTGTTATGTAGTTTTTGCTCTGCAGCATAAACTTTCCCCCGCAGGTAGAAATGAGCTGCAGGCAAATGAAGATTTCCAGCGAAAGGTATTTTCTTCATAAATGTGCAGCCTGAGAGTATGGGGTTGTTATAACATTTTATTTACTTTCATTTCTTCTGCCCCTAGGCTGCTGTCATAGGTTTAATTTTAGTTGTCTGATTTTTTTTTTTAAATTCTTTCCTCTCTTCCTATCTAGAAGTTAGTGCTTCTGGAGGTTACATCCCAGTGTAGTGTTCACTAAACATATAGATATGTGATTAGCATCCATTCCTCCTGCTGTGTACCAAATGCACTGATGATTTTACTGCTAGGAGCAGAAATTGAATTTATCTTACTTTCACTTTAGAAGTCATCACATTCCCTTTCCTGTGAATTTCTGAAATGAGTAATTGAGTATTTCTCATATTTCATATAAAACAGCAAAGAAATGCAATAGGCTTATAATAATTATATCTTTTTTCATATATAGACAGCTGCAGACTAGAGGTCTGATGGTATTGTATTGTTTTCTAAGAATCTTGATGCATCTGTGAGGCTTTTTGTTGTTGCTTTTCTTCTGGTTTCTGCAATTTTGAGTCTATTTCTGGTTGAAAGAATCAACTTTTTGAAAGGGATTTTTCATGAAAATGTTGGCAGCTATAGGTGTCTTTCAGAATGCTTGTGAAAACCACTTAATTAGAGATTCATTCTTATGATGTTGCCTATCATGAATCTTTATGTATTTCTGTAGAAGAGAGAGAGGTCATCTATGTGAGGTGTATCTGGCAGGGTAAGAGTTAACACTCGTATATGGGTGATTTCTTTTCTTTGAACATTATCTCAGCAGGTGAAAAATAGCTACAATCAGGTGGTACTTCAATAAGTAGTAACAACCAACTGCCAGGTTGAAAGATCACAAATTCTTGTACCAGCAGTTCTATTATAGGGAAGCGTACGTCAGCCTGTGTGTGTCTGAAAGCTTGCCAAGCTATTGATAAGAAGAGCTGGGCAATGATCCAGAGTTTAAAAAAAAAGTGAAGAAAAAACCCCCACTATTTGAGAGCAGTACTGCAGAGGCTTTTTTCCCTTTTTGATACTACTTTATCATGCAAGAGACTACATTAGTATTTATATAATATGAATCCTCAGCTTCTGATGAACTTCACCCTAGTGAAGGACATCGATGAATCAGTAACAGCAGTTTTAGTTTCAATATTCTTGACAGATCTCATAGAATGAAAAACCAACAATCTTATTTAAAGTGTGCTTCTCTGCCATGGGCATTTTAGCGGGTTAGATCTTCTAGGCTACTGGGCAGCTTTCAGTTGCAGTAGAGAATGAAGGCATGCCTTGCTCGGAAGTTTACGTTGCCTTGGTGTTATTGTGACTTTGTGGCTTATGAAGATCGGAACTGTGCTAATGATATGTTTGTGCCTTGCTGGGAGTAGAGGCTGTTTGCATAGGGAACCCTAGGCCAGAAGTAGACTGCTGAAGGAAATACAAAATCAGCTTTGGGTAAGCGGGAAGCGAGTGGGAGAAACAATCGCTATAGAATATGAAAAACTCAAACTACTGCAAAGTCTGAAATTGCTTTGGGGGATAAGAATAACTCTACGCAAAAAAAATGCTCGCTCTTATCAGGCTTTGAGGTTAGGGCAAGAGGGAGTAGTGATGCAGATTAATTCCTGAAGTCTGGCAACGCTTTGCAATTTGAAGGGCTCAGAATCACTGGGACTTTTCAAATATAGTAATTTCTTATGCGTGATAGCATATGGGAGACTTTAAAAATACTTCAGCAGTTACTCCTTGGAACTTTGAAACTCTTCACCTGACGTAATTTCGTATCATTACTTGAATATGTTGTATTTCTGGTGGGAATACTGTATGTAATAAAGTTATGCAGTTACCTGTGACTTAATGCCAATAGCAATAATCCTCCTATATGTAAGCAGTGAAGGCTTTTAATATAGACTGTTGCCGCTATTGTTTAGACAATACTGTGCTGATTCCTAGTTTTGTTCATTACCCTAGTGAACCTGAGCCCCTTCTGCAAAGTTTTAGTTTTAATGAAGGACATGTTTGAATATGTTTTATTTTGCTATGAAAAACACTATGTTGAGCTGTTATGAAGCTAGATACAGCACCATTCATATGGGACTGCATTGTAAAAGATGGTGAAAACTGAATTATATAAAAAGTTTTCAACAAGTGACAACAATAAAAGAGGTCATATGTTTCTTTCATGGTATCTCTTCTATCTATTTTTATGAACACTGTATTTCTTGCCTTGCCTTGCCTCATCACCGAGCCTTATTTCTGCTTTTACTCCTCAGCTTTCTGGTTGCGTACATTGCAGGTTAGCAAAGGTGCCCTTTTCCAGAAGAAAAAAAAAAAACCAACAAAAAAACCCCCACCCCTCCAACCCACTCAATAAACCCACCTCAACTTACAAGAAACTTTGCTTTAATCTTAATTTTACTGGTTTTTGAACCTAAACCAGATCTTATGTCTGATATAAATCCTTACCTGCTGTGTTCTCTTCTCCTGAGAGAGAAACATTGACAGCCATCTCCTGGGGAGCCTTTGAACGTATTCAGGTTAACTTTCACTTCTGGAGAAGAAGAAAGTACATCTTCAGCTACCGATTTTTAGGCACATGTTTGACATGTGTCTATTTCTAAAAGGCCCTTTGCTATATAGTCTTGCTATATCTCTGAAAACTTCTAGGACCCCTGCCTGAGTATCCCTCCAGCAGCCCTGTTACAGGAAGGTTCAGGACAAAAGAAATAGCTGGAAGGTGTATTTATTTCCAATACCAGTGAAATCAGTAAGGTGTACTGAACTAGTGTGCTGAAAGAATTTCATTTTATGCTCTGTTGTAACAGAAGGCAGGATTTGAAGAGGATGCTCAAGAATATAAAAGAGAAAATTAAATAAAACTATTTTACACATAGTGGTCTACAAAATGAAACAAATTCAGTAAATGTAACTGTCATTGTTTTCAATAGGTATTATACTTGAGTAAAAAGCTGAGACCCTCTATCAGTCCTATAATGAAAGTAGTATAATGTGCAGAGATATTAAAAAAGTGATTGAGTTATTCAGTATGCTTGTAAAGATGGATATTGTGAAACTAATACAATATTACTGCATATTGTGTCATCTAAAAGACTCAAAGCCCTCATGTAAGTTTTTGCCTTTGATTTGTCCTTCCAAGTGGAGTGTTATCATGTATCAATGAAAATAACAGAAAAGAATACTGTAAAAAATCAATTTCTGAAAAAAGGTTTATTTTCAATTACTGTCTGGGAGATGGAATTTCACTGGTTCCAAGGGTTCTTTACTAGAGTCTTCCATAATATCATATTCAACTTTGGAACTTATCGAATTCAGGCAGTTAGTTATAATAGCAGCAATAAACTTGACAAACAACATAGTTTTAGAATAAAAGTTTAGAGTAGCTTTTGTTGATTTCTTTGTGGTCTTAGCAAATTTGCTTGCAGCCTCAGTTTGTGCACCTATGAAATGGTTTTTTACTGTTAATCGCACCAGTACGGGGATTTATTACGGCTTGTAAAGTGAGCTGATAGTCTCTGCCATATAGTAGGTTCTAAGTGGCAGGGTGTTGCTCTTGGGCTAGAAAGCAGAATAAAGAGTCGTGGAACATACCTCAGTAAAATTTACAACTTACCAACATTCTCTTCTTATGCTGAATATATTTCCTTTCTTCTTCACTGCTAGACAACTACAATAGAAAAAATGTTTGTGTCTTATTATTCTATCAGGCATTATTGAAGTATAAAAAATGGTCTTGTCTTCTCGCACTCCTTAAGAGATTATGAAAGAAAAATGACTAAGACTTGTTCAGACTGTCAAGTGCTTGCCAAACTGAAGTTAATGAATCACCCTAGCACTGGTAAATAGCCAAAAACAGATGATATGAAGATTATAAATAGTGTTAGGGACCATGTTGCCAAATATATATATATTTATATAGATATATATGTACACACACACACCCTTAAATGTACTGTTGTAATTATTTTATTTCAATGAAATTTTTCATGAAATCCTAACCAGCATAGTAGTATGACACTCCTGTTTTTATTTCAATCCTTACTTTAACAATGTAAATACAAATTGAAGCCTTAGAAGAGTACATCATGCCTGCTGCTTATTGATTTTGATATACACACCAGACAGAATGAGCCTCGTATCTGAGAAATAGCTCAAACAGAAACTGGGATTATATTATGGGGATTGGGTAGAAAGAGTTGAGAAGAGCCTGTGTAGCCTTAGTGTGTGCTTTCTGCTCCGCGGGGTCCTGGGTATTGCAGTACATATACTCTGAACTGAAGTGTATCCATTTTATCTTTCTTTAAATTATTTTTAAATTGTGAATGAGCAGCCTCTTAGTGTCATTAACAAATGGTAAACTTCATCACTCCTCTGCTATAGGACCCTGTATTTGTAATTATGGTAATTTTCTTCTTGCAGATGTCATCTAGACTAGTCATGTACTATAGTGAATTAAATAAAATGTTACAAAAGCTAATATGCAAGTCATCCAGCTAAGGAACTGTTTAAAATATATCTCATTGTTTACTCCTCACTGAATATGTATAAAAAAAATGTTTCTAACTATTTTTTGTTTAAATGTCAGCAACATCAAAATGTCTACATTACTTTAGCTAGAAAAATATAAAGATTGCTTGAGATTTATGCAGAGGATGTTTCCATGTTAGAGAAACATTGCTTTTGTTAAGAGACTATTTGCATTTGTGAGAACTGAAAATTATGAAGGAATAAGATTTGTTTCTGTTAAGGCTTGCTAATTAATGTTGTTTTAGCTCTCCCAAATGGTAGGATGTGTAAGTATTTAAAATGTTGGTGCAGACAAATTAGACCTTGGTATTCATCCTTGTTTTATAGCTTCATACTTCTCTGTCATATCTTAATGTTATGTAGAATTCCTGGAGCCTCCAACACTAAATTTTAAGTTTTATCAGAGGAAAGATAACAAAATCCATTTACTTGCAGAAAGGGAGATTTTTCCAAGAAGCACTTAATGACAAATAGCACCTGTTTGGTTGGGTTTTTTAATTTGTTTGGTTTTTTGGAGTAGGTAAAGGAAGGAGGAACTTAAGGGGAACAAATTACTTTTAGAGGTACTCTTTAGAACACTCTTAGCCACTGAGCAGACTGCCTTACATGATGCTTAAAAAGGTTAAAATTATGATAAGAAGGTGCTTTATTGTTTTTCGGTATTTTTACAGTGAAATTTATAGAGCCACTGAAATTTCAGTTTGCAGTAGTCTTTCCCTCAGAGAATGCATGTATTTGGGTCTCATGCCTTTAACAAAAATTACAGGGGAACTGAATCTTTAACACAGGCTTCTTGAGTTCTTGATAAATGTTCTTGTGTTCTTGATAAATGTTTGTATATGGCTAGATTTTTGTTCCAAAACCGTTATAACAGATGCCTTCATTCCTTTCTGTGGTTAAAATTTCCTTCTTTCTCCCATTGCACTGTTCTAGTTAGTGCAGGTTCTTTCTGACTGACACACACAGAAAAACTTTTGCTGTTTTCTTTTCAAACAGTATTTTCTTACATAAGAAAACAGAAGAAGGCCACCCTTCTTTCTTTCCTCCTGTAGTGTATAGTGTGTTTAAGAGAAAGAATGTAAAAATTGGATAGCATCCTATATAGGTTAAGAAATCTAGCTACACAATCTGAACTCTTCTTGGGGCAGAGGCTCTTTAGAACCACTCCCTATAAGAAGTGCACAAAGCTGATGGCAATGTTTTCAAGTTCAGAACATGTCTGCACAAAATAAAGGAAGTAAAAAATGGTATTCAACAACCAGGAAGATAGAATATGTGGAAATCAGGCAGCAGCATCGTACAGGGCAGTATTGCTGCTTCCTGCTGTGGACATTTTGATTGAAACGTGTTCGTGTAGTGGAACGAGACTCTAGATTCCCCTTTAAATATTTGCAATGTTTTAATTCTGACTTGCAATAAATAACATGACTAATCCACGCTCCTTCTCATTGTTTTATGGTTATCACTTGCATGGCACATCTTGGCTGCTCTTACCACTTACAAGGCCCTGATATATAGCTAAACATTTCTGACTGCATCTGGTACCAGAAAGAAATGACACAGAAGTGCTCCTCAGCCAGTTTATTGCAATTTAATGCAAATCTGTTATAATGCAACTGATGAGAAGCGCGGGAGCTACCATGAATTCTGAAAGCTGTGATTGGGCTGCGGCTGCTGCACTGCCCTCTGAAGATTTGCTGGGTTTAATTTTACATTGCGCGACCATTAGCTCACTGAGTCGCATTGCCACAATACTTCTTCATCATCCACTTCCCTTTCTCCTCGCAATGACCTCACTCACCCAAATTTTCCATCTGAGTCCTTTATTGCTTTTATTTTATAATTTCACAACAAAACAGAGAGCCATGCGCTCAACCCCCCCAATGTACTATTTTGTTAACTTTTGTGTCTGGGAATACAGTAATATCCCCTCAATTTATTTATTTTTTTGGCTGCGTGATTTTCGTGTTTCTCCTTGTTTTCTGTGTCCAGAAACGGAACCAAAGCACACCAGCAGTGCCGTTAGGCCTTGTGCATGGACACATAGGCCTTGTGTGCAGTAAAACTTTTGTCTATGTCACTCCCAATATGTTTGCTGTGTAAATCTTGCTGTTTCTTCTGATATTTTGAATTCTAATTTCTGCAGACTGTCAAACAAACCTCCAGGCAACGAACCGATTCATCGTACATGATTGCAATCAGAGCTTGCCTTTCAGCCCTCCACCATCACCGCAGCACGTGTGATCTTATTGCCTCACGTACAAAAGTGGTCTTCAATGCGTACTCTGCTGGTTTCTCTTAGTTGGTGGTGTTTGCAGACAGGAATTGGGGTGATCAGATTCTGTCATCCAGCAGTAAGGGTTTCTACGTAATTATGTAGGCCCTTAGGCAAATAATGTTTCCTCTCTTTGATTTTCTGTGTATAATACTGTTTGGAGGGACAGACTTACATTCAGTAGGGTGATTAAACTGTGGCAAATTAGGTAAAGCCAGAATGTAATTATAGTACAGTAAAAACACCTGTAAATGATCATTGTTCTGTTCCCTCAGGGAAAATTTAAGCATAACCTTTATGATAGAGTATCATACCTAGAATCCTTACATACGCCAGCTAGCATGCTTTGTCCTTATGTAATTTGTCTAGAAGTAATTGACTACAGTTTTAAAAAATAACTAAAAATGAAGGGAATATCATATTTCTTATAAGTTTTTCTTCTGCAGATGGCGGAGTTACCCAGGGGAAAAAGTTGGTATTTTTCTGTGGTTACATTCACCACTCTAACCAACTGGATAGGTTAGAGGTGGAAAGCAAAGGCTAATTAAATACAGGCTTCAGATCTGTTACATTATTAACAATGGAGGTCATGTTGTCCGATATAATGAACCTGAAATAAGGCAGGATGTTGTGCTGACTTCACCAATCATTTATTCTAAAATATTTAAGGTTAGAGTATGAATTCTGTTGCACAGGAATGATTTAAAATTAGTGCACAATAAATACAATCCGTAGTGATTATCTGCACAATAAACTTTTTCTGGTAAGGCTGCAGATGGCATTTTCCTTTTGTGGTTGTCATGTGTCTAGAGCACTGGTAATTTTTTGTGAAGACACTGATGTGGATGTTTATATAAAATTGTATTTCCAAATACAAAGAAAATGTAAGACTGATAGATGGAAAAAGATTCTTTTTTTTTTTTTTTTGAGCGAACCTCATTTATTTTCAACCAGTTTTAAAATAAAATTCTCCAAACCTCTGAAATACAAAGTTACTGAAACAAAAGGATCAAATCAACTGTTTCCTTGTGCTCCAGCAGCAAGGCAACTACTGTAAAAACGATTTCACATAAAGTTTCTGAAGTATTTTTCCTTTACCCTACAATAGAAGGTACATTTTTTGTTATTAAAGCCAATTCTTAATTTTAATAATTGATTTTATTTCTTATTTTCATTACAGAGAAAGTCCATTGTTGCTGTGAGTTTCATTGCAGCATTCCTTTGTCTGATCATTGTTCGACTCACAAATGAAGTAACTTTCCCTTTGATCCTAAACTGCTTTGGACAAACCAGTGTCAAATGGATACCGTTTTCTAATGGCCAAAGGCAGCCTCTGAGAACTCATTATGGATATATAAATGTGAAAACACAAGAGGTAAGACCTTGGTATCAACAGCACAGCCAAACAGACTGTAGACTTCTTTTTCTCTGATCCTACCAACCTGCCCATTGTAAAAACTAAAGCAAGCAATGTTTCTAAGCAAATAGTCATTTTTAAAAGTGTGCTAATATTTAAACGACCAATGTATTTTTTAAATTTCTGTCATGTCTGCAGTGGGGAAGGCAGTGACCTGGCTTCAAAATCATGCTTGGTTGTGATGAAAATGGATATTTATACAACAATTTTTTCATATTAGTTTCAAGCCTTCAATTCCTTTAAGGAAATTTTCTTCTACACTTGTGTAATAGAATCCTAAAAATATTTAATTTTGGCTGGAATATCCAAGGAAGAACTTTGTCTTGTATGGGCATGGAAGAGGAAAAGGGAATGATTTGTGAAATGAACATATGTGAGCATGGAAAATTTATAAAGCTAGAGGCTTACCAGATTTTTCCAAAACTATTACATTAACACTTGGTAGCTATTTGAAAGTCAGGTATGTATTTTCAGTCTGTATTTTAAAGTGCTTTGGCCTGTATCTGCTTTGCAAAATATTGCTGTGTGGTAAAAATACTTGTGTGACAAAACTAGTTTTTACAGGGACTCCTGCTTTAGACTTAGTTGGCAAAATATCTAATGATGTTGTTGAGTTTTGGTGGTAGTGGTGCTTTTTCCCCAAATTGTTCCTCTGTCTTTCCCTGTACTATTTATAACAGATGCAAACTTGCAAAATAAGGTAACATTTAAAAATTAACTCTTTGTTGATTCTGATCAGTTATAGCAGTGTCAGTCATGACAAATACTATCAGACTTCCAGTTACTGCTACTGTATAAAATTGCATTTATTACATTCATGAATGAAATTCA
This sequence comes from Apaloderma vittatum, assembly GCF_000703405.1. Classification (NCBI taxonomy): domain Eukaryota; kingdom Metazoa; phylum Chordata; class Aves; order Trogoniformes; family Trogonidae; genus Apaloderma; species Apaloderma vittatum. The sequence goes on from NW_009716288.1 coordinate 74,728, forward strand.
TTCACATAAAGCTTTTATAGAGAATGAGTATTCTCAACCACTGCATGATATTCAGTCCTACGAGTATATTGGACAAGTTAGTTATTATTTTACCTTCAGAGTATTTAATATGAATATCACAATGAGAGAGGGTTATAGTTTTTTAGGAGACAGCATCTTTTGAACTTCTGTAGCTTTTAATTGTCCATGTAAGATGCTGCACTGTATATACTGGAGGCCAGAGAACGTTATCTACAGAGCACAAGGAAATCTGAGTCAGGATGTGAATACTAGACCCAGTGAAGTGAATGGGAGCTGCTGTTGAGTTCAAAAGGGTTAAAGCTTCATCCAGCATATCTTAAATGGAAAAGGACCAGGAACCCACTAAAAATGAGAGGGCAGTGTGTTCTGTGTATCCCTGGGTTACTGCCACAGTGGCAGGTGTGGAATCTGAATGAGGAAGAGCTGCCATGGTCGCTTGATCACTATCAGTCTGAACTGATAAGTGGAGAGGAGAGGAGCATGCTAATCCATTTTTATTCACCATTGCCTTCATCAGAGGTTAGATGTAGCTTGAGGGAGCCTTAATTCATTCTTAAATTTGATAACACACTTGGAAGTTCTAACAGTAAGTGGAAATAAATGTCCTGAAAGTTGGTGACCGCTATTGATTAGCAACACATTTGTCTCAATTAAGCTTAGGTCATGAAGGACTCCTCAAATTTAGTAATTTTAATTGTTTTCCCCCTTGCATTTACAGATTACATTAATATTTGCTAATTAAAATGATAATGAAGAAACTGAACATGCCTTGCTAATTGTGAATGTGCTATCTTCTTAGTTAATTATTCCCTGTGTAAGGGAAGTTTTATTGTGATGCACAGGTGAAAAGCTTGTACACAGCTCACGTTCCTAGTTCACACTCAGAGCTTTCTCATATTACAATTTTTATAACACAGATTGCTTTATAAAATAAGCATTTGTATACTGTATTAAAACGGCCAGCATTTCTCAATTGTTCATAGATACTAGAACCACAGATCTCTCATTTCTGTGCCAAATATATTGAATTTCTGTGCATTTCATAGCATTAAGATATTGTTTTCAGATTTTTTATCCTGCTCTGGTGTTTAAGATAAGCAGAAGGTCCAGGCTGTGAATGCAGCTATTGCCCTAAACAAATGTGGCCAAGGTATTTGCAAAACGGGACATGTGCCTTCTCATTGATGGGCAAGGACCAAAAGCTGAGGAAACTATACCGTAATGAATTATCAGAAAATGATGTGGTGGAAATTAAGATAGAAGAGAAGGCTTTTAAAGCCATTATTTTTGGATTTCTCTTTTTTGTTGAGAGAATCTTTGCAAACCAGTTAAATGCGTTCATAGTCTTCCAGAGTGTCCTTTGAAGCATGTCACCCCACTGGGTCCTATGTCTGACAGCACTCCTACCTGTTCCTCATCCGCTTCCAACATCCTTTTTTATTCTTTTCTTCATGTTTGTTCTCTGTTCTCCGTTACCTCTTCCTCTCAGGCTCCACTCTGAGGCCTGGTTGAATGCAACATGCCAGGGCTCTCTAATCTTAATTTCTCATTGTGCTTAAACAGTACATATACAAGGTCAACAAAACAGATTAATTAGACTAATTTATCACCAACCCAGTTAGTCATCTGATGTGCCTGGGAAGCTAGAAAATCTAGATGAACTACTACTCTACCTTTCCTGTCCCTCCCTTGCATACTTACTTGCTGATGAAAAAGTAAAAAAACAAAACCCCAAGACTTTAATCCATAGGAAAAAAAAAAAAGTTCAAGTTAGGAGGAGCTGATTTCTTTTGGGTTAAGGCTAAGTGTGATGAGACTTGAAAACCTTGAAAACAGGTGATAGAAAATTGATGGTTAAGTCTGAAATGATAAACAATTTGTATTAAATATCAGGAAATATAGTGATATGAACATCTGTGTTTATCTCCAGTAAAAACAAGCAACATGTATATTATTAGATATGATCAGAATAATGCTGGAAAGACATATTTCAGGGCTGTTGTGTAATTTGACTTGACAGAATAATGCTATGGAATGTTTATTATTAAAAAGTCTGAAAAAAAAATATTACTATAACTAGATTGTATGAGAGTATTTAATATGATATGCAAAGAGAGGCATAACTTAATCCCTAATTAAGGCTGTACATAATACAGAGTTGTTGCTATGGTTTCCTTGATTTGTAACTATAGCAACAGTTTTGGAAAAATGGACTTTATGTATAGTAAACATACTATATTTGAAATATCAATAGATGTGAAGTGTTCTACTATACTGGCCCATTATGTCTGGACACATTTCAATTTGACTTTTGAGATATTTCTGAAATAGGTAGATCTTCGTCTAGGAAATTTGCATCCAGCGCTCGCCCTCTCTCCCCTCAAGAGAAGAGGGTCCTGCAGTAGTCCTCCTCCACAGTGTGACCTCTTTTCCCTTTTCAGTGTCCAGATCTGAGGGGACTCAGATTTGTGAGAGTCTCTGGCTGCCTCTGTTGCAATTTTGCTCTCTTGCTTGAGTACATGAGTGAGGAGGACATGTATGGGCTAGATGACCTTACTGTCCCGTATTTCCTTCACTTTGTACCTATGGATTTTTGGTGATAGGTCCTGTGAAATCCATCTTTAAGAAATGTCATGCCTGTCATGTGTTACTTTTATCTTATTTCTGATATTTTTTTCATAGAGATGCTACTTTGATACAACTCCGCAATGGTTACCTAACTGAAACCTATTGTCATTTGAGTAAACTTCATCCCCCACCTCAGACTGATGTAATGATTCTTCTTGTGTATCAAAAAGGAGCAAGCAGATAAAAAGAAGCAGGTATAGAAAATATAACCTTTCTCCTTCTTTTGTACCACTCCTACCAGACAAAGAGTTCTGGCAAAATTAATGAACATCATGTATTTAAATTGCAGCATTATGACATCAATTTAAAACCCATTAGCAGTTTGAAACTTTATGCTAGGCAAGTCTAATAGTGTTCTTGGATATTTGATTGTTCTTCCTGAAAGGTGAATATTGAATAGATTTTTACTCTACTGTCAGTATTAAAATAATATAGCATTTTCTTACATACGTAAAATCTGAAATATAGCTGCAATAACACTTGAAACATAATTATAAGAAGTATATTCAAGTGCTATACAAAGATTAAAACTCTTCTTGGAAAAGGGTAAGTTATGAGATGACCTAAAATCCCTACATTAAACTGCAACTGTGAAATCTAATGGCTTCATCTAAAATGAATTCTGAGGGAGAGAAGAGCCTTTGTGTCATGAGCATTGAAGAATCTCACCGTATAGTGATGAGCACTAGATAAAAGTAACATGAATTGCAGCAGTTAAGAATTTTTTCAGAATCCTATTGTAGCTGAAAAACTCATCAATACTGTGTTGATACTGAAGAACTAAATTTGGATCGTATTATCTCATACTGTTTTGTCCTGTAACCTGAACAAAATAATATACAAGCATTAATTGCTTTCCAGTTGTGGCACACAGAGCCACAGAGATGTGTGAACATATAGCCTAAGTCTAGGTTTTTTTTTTCTTTTTGCCGGAAGCACTGTTGTAGAACTCCACTGATATGATTGGAGGTTTCCATAAATTAAATAACCCAGATATGAATAAAAATAGGAGGAGGCTGCAGACCTTGCAGCCCTTTTTTTTATTATATATTTTTTAAAACAGAGTGAAGTAGTTGCATTTAAAAACAACAGCACTTGAAGTATAGAAGAAAACTGACATAACATACAGAACTATAGGCTATGTGATGTGTTATCTGACCAGAAGATAAGGCACATAACCATTTCAACAATAGCAAAAACATAGTTTTCAAACATGTTAGAAATAATCATAGGACTCATACCAATCATGAGAGACTGTATTCTTATAGAACTTGAATAACTAAATTACAAAATGCACAATGAAAGCAAAGAATGCGATGGATGTTTTAATATCAGTTTCTTCCCAGATATGGGAAGTAAGAAAGAAAAGTACTGAATTTTTTGTATGAAGTAAGTAGAGCTAATGATCGACCTGCCAAAGTTCAAGTTTGTGATGGATGCAGTGACATTTAGTATGAAGAGAAACTTGGAGAATAGTATCGGGCTTCATGTGAAAACAGAAGGTACCAGACTGAGAAGTCGCATGGTGTATAACACTAACTTCAGAGATGTTTGTTTCACACTCTTACTGAGGAGAACAGAGACATAGAGAGACTAAAAAGCTACATAAACCGGAAGTTGCTGTGACAGAAAATTGCTTTTGTATTTAATTTCTGACACACTTGTAACTTCCATCCTGTCTTTTCCTTTGGGATCTTATTCATTGTTACAACTAAGGAATTCACAGGATATTTTGTTAAGAAAAGGTC
>NW_009716289.1:0-12938 GCF_000703405.1 Apaloderma vittatum
TGGCGGAAAGCAGGGAGTGGCTCCAATTGTCTTGTTGTGGACAAGAGTCAACAATTTCTGTTGCAAAAAGGAGACACCAATATCTGTGGTGTTAAAAGAGGCAACAATTGTAGTTGCAGTAACAAGGCAACAATTGCTGTTAGAAACGCTCACCCGGTCAAACTCCATGGCTAAAGGGGCAAATCAGTTTGGCAGAAGCTAAACCCCCTTGCGTTCCAGATTGTCCTCAGATATCAGAGAAGCTGGAGGCGGCTGGGCTTAGGTTCTGAGTGATGCCCAATTCAAAGTCACTAACGTGACGTGCCAATATGCCTTCTATCTAGCGGCGACCCTGGATTTATGAGGCCATCCTTCACGAGGGTGGCAATATACTCACACAGCCAAACTCCATGGATAAAGGATCAACAGGGACTCATACAGCCTGATCAGCATCAAATATTATTGAGGCAACAGATATACAAATTTGTTTTGATTGCCAGTGATAGTGACTGTCTGCCAAGCACGTGCAAAAGTTGCAGATGTAATAGGTTATGAGCAGCTCTATAATGATTTCCTAAGTATCCTGGGGCAGCACTTGGTGAAACCAAGTGTTTGAACCTTACCCAAAGGCGTCCCTATAGGGGGAAAGAGAGGATGAGCCCATCAGCTGATCCCAGGAGTCAGAGGTGGTCCGTGAGATGGTGTAATCTTCTACCTGATGATGGTGTAATCTTCCCTAAAGTTTGCCCCAAGTACATTTTGTGCTTGGAATGCAATTATTTGGCATACATTATATCACCTACGTATTACTAACCTTTGTTGGATGTTTTTTTCTTAGTCCTCATTTTTAATTTATGTGCCAAGAAATGAAATTTGCTTGTGTGAACCTGATACGCAATATACTAAGAAAAATCTTGCAATATTTGACCGCGTTCCAATTCTGAATGTAAAATCTTTCTCCTTCATACAAACACAAGGAAAAAATACCCTAACTTTTGTTCAACCCCTGAATTTTGTGGTTTTGCTTATCTTTCATATATGGAAGCAAAGTGGAATGCAGAGCTGTTCTGTCTCTGGAGAGTGCCTTGCACTGTTTTGTCTCTGGTGCCTCCTCTTGCTGCTTTTGACTTTGGAAACTCTGCAGCCAAGGGAATTGAGTTGCTCCATGTGGACTGGAAAATGCCCCTAAGCATTTCAGGAAATCACATTTCATGGAGCAAGCAGACTTGCTCTGAAATCTTCTTTCAGCTTAGAGATTTCCCCTCAATTCTCCATAAAATTGAGGACCCGGGAAATCTTAAGAGTCTTCACTGCTTATCCATGCACCCTAATGCAGAGCCAAAACACCCGCAGCTTCTGGGCTCTGTTGCAAGATGCTGATACTACTTTTAGTTATCCAATTTATTTCACAGTAGGTTACTGATAGCTAGCTGATACAGAATGCTCATTTCAGTTGAATTGCATATACCTGAGATTCTATAAAATGAAATACTACACTAAATTTCATTTGAAACACCTGTGTTGCAGCCTGTTATAAAATGTTGTTGTCAGTTAACTGATAAATACACACAACCAAATTGTTCAAAGCCTTGTTACTTTGAAGATGCATCCTTGTGCATAGCTTTAGACAATTAGTAGTCTTGCTGAAATGAACAGGACTGCTCTCTGACTTTCATCTTGGTTCCACTGGAGATGATTTCAAATTTTACAGTCTTTAATGAGACAGGTTTCTCTCAAAGTATTCAATATACTGCATGCTGGGTAATAATACAAAAGGGATGCCAACCTTGTGAAACTAGATAAGTTTTTAACATACAAGTATGTTTTGGTCTGTTTTTGTTTTCCAGAGATACTGTTATGTTGTGTAGAATTCAAATAAACCTACAGAGGGGAAGGCCCTGGTGCAACTTTCATATTTTAAATCTTGTAACCTGTACTGCACCTTGATTCTTTCTTTTTGTCAGTTTTTCTGTTGGTCTTCTGTACAGGGACTTGTTGCCTTCTATCCCTCTAGTAAAAGATGTGTTCCCTACTGAGAAAAATTACTGATATCACATTATGGGCCAACTGACTCATAATTCCAATTCTTCAATACAGATTACCTCTTCTTGCTTATACCATTAGTATTACTTATTCCCCCTTTTTTATATCTTCCTGTTCAGCCAGTCTAAAAGATGAGGCTTTGTCCAAGTTCTTCAAAATTTGGACTATGCCTCATTTTTTGAAGCGTCCTTCTTGGTTTCATCTCAGAAAATGCTGCATCTGCGCTACCTCCTCTGAAATACGCCTTTTCCAGTCTGGACTGTGGATTTCACGGCATGTTTAAATCTCCTGAGATTAGACATTGGTCCTTTTCCCAAAGATGAAATACTATTTTGAACACAGCTCAAGATATTATCTATTTTGAAAGTATTCTTTCAAGGAATAAGAATGTTTTTAAGTGTCTGTTGCAAGTCATGCCGTGCAGTGCTTTACTGGATTGCCTCAAGTCCTCCATCAGACATACAGCTGTATTGTAACATGTTGATGATTTATTCCTTGTGCAAAGATATACTGTAAAGTGTGTTCTACTTGGATCATCTTTTGGTACTGGTGTACACCTTATCATCCTCAGCTTATCATGCAGGGAATGTGACAGAGTTTTAATCAACTAAGCAGTAGTTTCATCACAAAACACTGACTTGTGCCATAAGCTGTTTCAGGACTGGTGCAAGGTCCTGCTCATATTCTCAGGAACAGAATTAAGACTCACAATGGAATCAAGTGCCTAATAGCTTTATTTGTCCAACAACCAGTGTATGAGTGCAAAAGAAGGAGAAAGAGAGAAAGAGGAAGGAAAAAAGGAGAAGTTAGTAGTTATAGCTACTGCCATGAAGCTGAGGAGTTCTGGCAGTCTGATCTGTTCGCAAAGGTTGAAGAAGCAAAAGAGCCAGGGATGAAAAGTGTCGAGGTGGAGAAGAACTGAGCTGGAAAAAAGAATCGAGCCAGGAGCAGTTCTTTTCTCCACTTTTATCATGTCATTTTATTACATATTTATGTTTCTTCTGTGAATTTTTTAGCATATTCCAAGAGCTGGTTTTCTCAACTCTGCCTCCACTGGCAGTGGTACACATGCCAAATATCGTCACTAGGGCATCCCAAGAAGTCGACCTTGAGTCTGGGCACATATTTGGAGGCTACATTAAGTTTCTTGGAATCTGCTTTATATGTTTGGTTTTTCAGAATTAGCTTCACATTCAGGTCTGTATAGAGACAGGAAAGCTCTAGTCTTTCAGTCTCTCTGTTGTTATGGCAGTCTTTAGTGGTTTTGTTCCAGCAATGTCAGGACACAAGACTGATACAGTCCTTTACAACCTGCAGTTAAACTTCTATTCTACTTTTGTCCCAAGGGTGAAAACTGAATTTTTCACTTCCAAAATTTATGCAGCGAGTTGAACATTTCTACCTGATCATCCTAGTTACCTCTTGTCCTGGGAGTATTTGATACTATCCTGATGTCATGCACAATATATATGTGAGGGGAGCTGGCCACGTGAGGGGAGACTTGTGGTGCTCAGAACACAGGTTCTGCAGCCTGGCTGTCACATTCCGGGTGGTGAAAATTTTATGTTGTACATTACTCACTTTAGATACTATTGAGTTAGTATTACTATTATTACTGTTGTTTCCTCTCTTAATTTTTAAATTTTTTTTTTAAGTTGTACTATTAAACTGTGCTTATGTCGGCCCACAAGGTTTTACCTACTGTTCCTTCCCTGTTCTCCTCCCCATTCATCTGGTGGGGGGAGGAGTGAGCAAGTGCCATGAGGTTCTATGTTCCCACCAGGCAGCTGGCCCAAACAATGACACCTTTTTAGCTCACTTTATTCAAAATTGCAATCAAAATTTTCATTAGGTTTTCTAATGTCTCAAGCATCTTTTACATAAAGAATTTGTTGTTTATTTCTACTTTTAAACCAAATAAAAAACCTCCTTTAAAAAAATATCCTTCCCACCCACTCATCACTTTCTTATCTCTTATTTTCTAAGTCTCTGACAGCTTTTAGTTTTGGATGAAAGCTTGATTCTACATCTGTCACAATGTATTTTGCCCTAAAAACTCCACAGCCATCATAGTACTATGCTCAAGCTTTCCAAATTTTTTATCTTTTCTTTTTTTATCTTTTTTATCTTTTTTATTTTTTCTTTTTTTATCTTTTATTTTTCTTTGAACACGTTTTGTGGTAGCAGTATGCACTGGTCAAGCTTCTTGTATCATTCAGTGGGTGAAAACATGAAAAGTCTATTTGCTTATGATGTTAAATAATCTTTTTAACAAAACATATGGTCTCGGGAAAGGATGATGTAAGTAAGTGCATCTAGCATTCTGTCTGCGTACAGGTTGATTTCTAGGTGCCTCGTGTGTTTTTTTGTAGGAGTAAGAAGCTGGAAGGCTTTACAGGATTAGGATTTACTCTAATCAGAGTTCTAGTTTAGTTAGAGGTAGCAGTAGTCAATAGGAGTAGGGGAAAATAAAGCAAATAATATAAAGAAAATTCTAAGCCAAATGCTTTTCTTTTTTTTTCATTTAATATCCATAAAAATAGTGATGATTAAATATTGTGGTAATAGGTATACTAAAATGCTGTAAGTAGACACAAACAATATTCTTTTATTATAAATTAATAATTTATCTTTTTCCTTTTTCCAAATCACCATGAAGATTTATGGGTCTTATTGCCGATTGCTTACAGGATAGTGCTGGTCTATGCTTTTAGTGTAAATTCTACCTCAGAAAAGAAGAGGTGCTGCCAGTCCTCATGCTGAATCTTAATTTGTTTTGGCAGAGTGCTGCAACACCTTAAACATGACCTGAACTCTTTAGATACATGTCACATGTATACTATTTGATGTCTTCCTATTGACAGGGGAAATGCGCTGCAGATTGATTACCTTTACCTACATGCTTGACTGTCACAAAGTGGTCTTTGGATCTGAATTGACAAAAAATTATTTTGGCAAATCAAAAGTTTGTGGCCTTGATTATGAGACTGGAAACCAGATTTTGAAGCAGCATATTATCAATATTTAACAAGAATAGTTCATCCTGGCTGTTCTGGTATTATTGACACATGTCCTAAATAAATATTTTTAAACTTCAGGATGTCTGCTGCCCTTCAGTACTGAGCCCTAAGTTTTGTCAGGCAATTGTTAAACAGTTCCCTTTCAGCCTCTGCTTGGGGTTCTCTTGTGAATATTGGGTTCTCTCCTTGTATCCATCTTTTCCAGGTGGGATTTATGGGTCCCTTAATTTCAAGCTTTGCATCTGTAGTGTAGTCCTGGTTGTTCTTTCTTTCGGTTGGTTGGTTGGTTGGTTAGTTCGTTTGTTTCTTTTCACCAGCAATGGTACATATACAGAGGTGGTAGCTGAGCCATTCTCCATTAACAGAAAAAGAGAATACAAGGTATCTCAGGGAAATGTTACTTTGTTAGAATAATTTTAATACAGAAATAGTACAATATGTACATGGTTTACACACTGTATATAAGGAAAAAGTATAAATCCCACAGCCTTTCCAAGCCACTAGTTTTCAGCATGGTCTTAGCTCAAAATGAACATGTACCACTACTTCGATGTTTATTCCAAGGAGCAGATGTTGCAGATGGTTACTGTGAGCAACAATAATGTATCTAGGATTTTTAAAGTGTCATTCCATCATGACAAACACTAACAAGCAGATTAATCCTTGGCTTAAATTGTAATAGTATGCCTTCAGAGATGTCTTTCTAAGCGGAGCCCACTACAGAACTTTTTTTTTGGCCAGCACATAGGAGGAACTGGAAGCTTCATCTCATTTGTGATGCTGGGATCAGCCTGTGGTGATCCTACAATAATTAATCTTATTTTGGCTTTAGACTTGTATCTGTATTTGACACAACAAATACAGCCATGCTGTGAATATTACTGGAAACAGACATAACTATGTGCTATGCACTCAGAACGTTTTAATGCTGAATATTTATTCTTCTGACTTATTTCATAGTTAATATGTACAGGCACTTGTGACAGGCTGCTACTTACTGACTGATTGACACAATTAATTTCTGTGTTCCAGTTGAGCTATAATGCTGAAATATAGTTTACTCATTCATTATGGGCTACTGCATATAAAAGGACAGAAAAAGAAAAAATCTCATTTGAAAACTGACCTTTCCATCAGGCACTGTCAGTCGTCTGAGATTTTAAAATATTCAGATGCCATTCTACATGTTAGTTGGGTAGCAATTTTGAGAAACACCTCCGCAGTGAGGACTAAGCAACACATAGCACAACTCACTAATAAATTTAGAGATCCAGTGTTGTTAAATATACAGAGAAATTCAGTCTGTGTTCTTCTTTTTAAGTTTTGTGCCATCCCCTGTAGAGCAATATTAAAAGCATTTCTTAGGTGCTACATCATGACTCTAAGCAATGATAATTATTTCCAGATTTTACAAATGAATAGTAATGGAATTTACAACTACTGGAGTCATGTTTGTACTGGTGCTTCTTGCATAGTGGAAACAAGAACAAAATTCTAGAAGACTGTAAGGAGAAAATTAAAATAAATCATCACATGTTATTTGGTCACTGCTTTGGAAGTCGAGCATCTCCTGAGTTTAGGAGAGGATGAAGTAGATGGTGGTTGAAAGTCAAGAAACTATCAAATAATAATTTAAGTTACCTACTGTGAACTTCTGAAATCTTGATACAGTTAACTGTTTTACTTTTAATGACTTTTTAGTAAGGTCTTTCTATCAGACAACTGTTACTATTCAATTTATTAATTTGCACTAAACTTTCTTCTACTGACGCTTTTTAAAAAATATAATTTCTCCATCTCATCTCTTGTGAAGAAGGAACCTTCCTGACCTACTCCATAGTGAACACTGATGAAAGGATTCACTTATCTTTTCTGCAGTGGTCTCACCTTTCTTTAGGGCTGCTTTTGTGCTTTGATAATCTGCTGGCCCCAATGTCTCTGCAGTCATCCTAATTCTGTGTCTGAAAATGTTTTTATTATTATCTTTTATGCCTTCTGCTTTACTGTAGTTTTACATCTAACTTGCTAGTTCTATTTTATATTTTCTTGTTAGAAAGTGAATTACATTGTTTTACGCTTTTTGTCTGTTCCTTTAATCTGCAGGGCTTTTAAAATTAATTTGGTTATATTTTTTACTGTTGACAAATCTTTGTTTAAAGATTTCAGTGTGTCATAGTTACTAGTCTTCACAGTCATGTGAAAGATAGGTACTGTGTCACTCTAAAAATCTATGAAATGTAAATTCAGAAAAAAATAAGAATCAGGAATCTATGAGAGATGTGCACAAGCCAGCAATCCCGCATCTTACTTTGGGTCATGGAGATGTACAGAATTAGAACTTCTATATTTTTATCAAATTTTAAACAAAAATGGCACTGAACAAAGCTATTTGAAGATTGTATTTTCAGGTAGCTTTTAATGCGCGTGACATTTTCCTTTTATTTTAATTTATCCTTAATACCTTAGTCCTTCTTGGTACTATTTTCACCTTTATAATGAGACAAATCCTTGAATTCTTGTCCAGATATGGCTCCTTGTACCTATTATTTTATATGATAAATTGTGACATGACTTCTTTCATCTAGCATGTGTCTGTGGTGCTTAATTTTAGTGGCATTCTAAAATCCAAATCATTTCAGCATATATACTGTTAAACACATTAGTATTTTAGCAAAAGTATATCTTGCTGACACTTCAAAGTGTACAAATTTCTTGTATCATTTTCATTATGTAGCTAAGCTAAATTAGTTCTAAAATGCTACGAAAAACTGATTGACCTGTTCCATTTTATTCCCTTTTTTTTTATTACAAGATATAACAGTTCATCCAGGAGAAAAATATCATCACTACTTATTAGTTAGTTAGTTAGTTTTATGACTGTGCAAAAGAAACTGTCTATCACATGCTCTAGGCATCAATGTAAAATTACTTTTCAGTAATTACTTTTCAGGGCAGTTTCTCCAAATCTACAGCCCAGCCAACCAAAGACAATGAAGACTATGCTGTTTGTCCATAGCTGTTCACAACAATATATTTGTTTGCAGAACCAAGGACATAAATTTTATGTTTTAGAGTACTTTTTTCTCAGGTTCTTCTTTTATTTGTGCTGTATTTCTTAATCAGAAATTTCAAATAACTTCAATACTTACCTGCACGGGGTTTTTTTAATTATTTTGCTCTCAGTCACTGAAATTGTTCATAAACCTGTAAGAATGAGTTGCAGCAAATGGGCTCTCATAAAATATCATTGGAATCTCAGGGACTAGAATCTTAAGGACTAGAGAAAATCAAAGGAATAGTCAGGAAAAGACAGAATAACTAGGATCTGTAAAATGAAACTCTTAAATAAATATAGTGCAGAATATACCATGTACAGATTTTAGCTGGTATGTGTAGAAATACCTGGGAATTCTGCCTATGATAACATCACATATGAATTATTGACTCTTTCTTCACTTGTGAAATAGAACTCTTTTATAATGTCACATTTTCTATGTAAATCAAACCACAGACCGTCACATATATCTGCTTATAGTTCCATACAAGAATAAATTTGCAATTAAAACCAATTTATATTGAAAAATCCTCTATGGGACTGAAAGAGAAACCTTTTAATGCACAAGATCATGATCTGGTTTTTGAGCTGAAGGTAAATGTCTGCGCAAGCATAGTCTGCAGGAAATCTCTCATACTTGATCTGCGGTTCATTTATTATCCAGCCCCAGTTTGCTATTGTTTTCTAACCAGTGTTCCTGGGCTAAGGTCAGCTCTGATTTACATTTTTTGCACTTCCATCAGCTGTGTGGGGAGTGGTCCACATAAAAAGTCTACACAGAATTTCATCATTCAATGGAACTTTTCTTATGGGCTAGATATAACATGGCTCAGTTCTATATCACAAGCGCCAAATAAAAACAAATGGTTTGGGAACCTTGCTATGCAAAAAGAATAATTTTTTTTCCTTCATTCTGGTCTTAATATGAGAAAGTAATCTTTTATAACTTCTATGAATATTGTTTCCTATCCTTCTGTGCAGTTTATTTTCCTAGCCGGAAGAAATGATTAGTTTTGGGGAAACGATTAAATAAAAAGGCAGTAATCAGAAAACTACCAAAAAAACTCAGCTTCAGAACTGCTACTCAATAGGAATCTTTCCCTGAAAAAAAAAAAAATTATAAATAGGATTACCTGAACCAAACATGATACATGCTAGACAAATGCATGGCAGTTCAGCATAAAAGAAAATATAATCCAGTAAGGGCAACTTTTTTTTCAGGCACATCAAGATCGAAGTGCAGTCACTGTATGCCTTGATTGGTTTTGACAATCAAAAAGAGAAAGAGGAAAATAGCAGTGAAGAGCACAATAATTTCACGTCCAACCTTTTAGGAAGTGTAAGTTTCAATAGCAGTTTTAAAACTATCTTAAAAGAGAGTTCTTAGGCTATGCAGCGTCTAACTGATCAAGTATGTTCAATGACAGAACATATGACAGTAAAAATCGTAAGCATTAAAATATTTTATTTCTGTAGCATCTTTTACTGTAATTTTTCCTTTCCAAATCTATGCTCATGTATGACTGTTTTTTCAACGTTGGTTTCCTTAGGTAACAGCACATTCTGAAAGTCAAGAGGAAATTCAGGGATGTAAATGACAGGAAAAAAATTATACAGTGAGGAAAATTAAGTGGTAAATATATAAGCTCTATACATTTGTTGAGCAGGTATGTTTTACATCTGTTGCCAATTTCATTGATGTATTTACCAGCTTTCCTAGAGTAATTAGAAGGTGCAGATTTTCACTTTTTGATTCCTGCCTGAAGCCCACAGCTTGCAGCTTGTTTATATGTGAAGAGAGGATTGGGTTTTGCTGTTTAAAGTAACCATTTTGCAGGATGGTACTTGCTGTGGATGACAAGGAAGCAGAAACATGGACTATTACGGGCAGTGTTTGCTCTTTCTTTGCTATGTAGTCCCTTAGCAAAAAGAAAGAAAATGAATGTGCACATACCTTTCTTGGTTTCTTAGGGGCATCTGCTTCTTTCCAGATCATAACATGATTGATTTCAAGATTTCTGGAAATGTTATGCTTTTAAGGCCAGGAAAAATATGCCATTACTTGTACTTAATGTGATTTATTTGTTTTGTTGATGGAAACCCTTAATGAATGTACATTGTGGTGGTATCTGATATAATTACTCATACATTATTAAGCAAGAAGGAAACAGTATGATCACAGTTAACCTCACACTAAATAGGACTTCTATGTGTCCCCAAGCAATAATATAGCTTTTTGAAAGAAAAACAAACCATCCCATCAGATATTAATAATGGTGGCAGTGACAGAGAAACCATTGTAATCATTGATAAATTGCTCAGATGATTAATTTCTTATAAAAAAAGTGTGTGCTGTGTTGGTAATTTAAATTTGCATGGCTTTTTTTTTTCCAGCTCTTCCATCTTTGTCATGTCTTTGTGTGCTAGACTGAAGAACTCATTATCAGTTTTGCTCCTGCTGTAGATACCCACAAACTGAGATTGATTCACAACTTGACTTTCCATTTGCTAATCTAAATAGCTTGACCTCCCTCAGTCTTTCATTACACGGTGTTTTTTTCTGTTCTTTCTGTGTTCATTTTAGTGAGACGAATAAAAAATAAGTCTCATCTATCTCTCTATCACCTATTCTCCCTTCCCTGAAGAATAACAAAGGACAAAAGTAATCTATTGGTAGTTAGAATAACATATATTTTCCCAAAATCATTTTAATATTTAATTGGTCTGTGGCTCATTTTGGTGTAACTTTAGCCAAACGTATTATAACATGAAGATAAAATATACAGCACTTTCAAAGTACTCGGTCTTCTTGCAAAACATAACACCAACCCCTGTTAAACAAGGGTCATAGTAGTCTTTTTTAATTGGGTAAAAAAAATGGAATAACATCACTTCATTTTTTGAATTAAAGTTCTCAGTTTAAGGAAAGATGCATGCAGACACCAAATTAATAACAGGAGACTTTGCATGATTCTGGTGCAGTTGCTTGAACTCAGACAAATGGTGTCGTACATACTTTCTGGTAGGTTTTAAACAGGGCATAGTGACATGCAAAGGCAATTATTGATCTGCTGCAATCTCCTTCAGAAAATAACAAGGGAAAGATTCAGAATGGATGAAATCTAGCTAGTAAGCAATGCTCAATGCCTGTTAGTCTTTATATGCTGTTCAGAGCTATATTGAAACACTGTAGAAAACATCTAGATTTTTGCCTATTTACAGTACTAATGTAGTATGGGTCTGGGTTCTCTTTTTCTTCAACATAGTATTAGTATTATGCTGTATATATCCTAGGTGTGTATGTATTATTTCATAATTATTATTATTTCATAATGATGTTAACAAAAGTTAAAAGGAAGAGCTGAAGAAGGTCCATTATTCCAGCTTCTGAATATTAGCAGCTTCTGAAAGAAAAGTGTATTATAGAACCTGCTAGATGAACAATTCCAAGTAAATTTTTTCCCATCATTATCTATACCAGCCCATCACTTTTTTCTTTATCCCTCAGCTGATTATCTCAAGCAACCATAAAGTACTTGTTCTCATATGAATCAACCGAGATGCTGCACATAAGGATTTTTTCATTTATGAATCCTTTTTTTTGAAAGTGATTATATTACTTCGATTGAGCCAATGGTGCTAATTCTCTTCAGTTCTTTTTGGAATAAAGTTTTACCTTCTGTGTTCTGTAAACTGTTTTACTTTATACATATGAGCCACTAGTTTGTGTTTAGTTGAGAGACAAAATTTGATTTGAATATATTGGATCAGACATAAATGTATGCCAAGTAGTAGTTAGTGGATTGTTCTGCTGTTTTGTTTAAGATTTATTTTTGTAACTAATCTTCAGATGTTTCTGTAATCTTCCTTGTCTGTGAGTTCTCCAAATTCAGAGAAACTAAGAATATACTGAAATTTTTCCCTCTAACAAAAAATTTCCATGTACAAGAAGTTCAAGGAGCCAGACGACAATCACTTAAAAGGATAGATAAATTTTTAAAAGTATGACAATCAAGATTTGTTGGCTTTAGTAATTTTTGACCATTTTTTTTTTCTTACCTATCTCAAGAGCTAATAAAGAAATGGAGCCATGCTAATGTCTGTATTACAAAAATGTAAGTAATAAGCCTGAATGGACTATTACATGTCAAAACAGCAGCAAACAACTCACAGAAACCTGTTCCAATATTAGATTTATTATTAACTCTATTCAGTCTGTTTATTTCTGTGTGCTTCAAGCTAAGATTTTTTTTTTCTTTATCCCCATAAAACGACAGTTCGTTTTGGAAATATTTATTGAAATACCCTCTTAGTACTATCTTCTTATCTTGCAAGCTAGTTACAAGTGGAAATGTTGTAAGCATGCTAGTTTAGTTAGCTAAACCATTAATGTTTTATCGTGTAATATCAGCAGTTCTCTTCCTTCAAGATTTCTTTCTTTATCTTTTGTGTTCAACTTATGTGCATAGCAAGGATGAACAAACACCTTAAGACTTCTGGTGGAATAGGGAGGAAATTGGCGAAGGAAAGACTGACAGTCTCTGCTGTTTGCTATTTTATTTTTTGTTTGCCTCCCTCTCTATCTCCAAAATAGTGATAGCCAGGAATTTCTCACTACATAAGGCAAAAAAAAAAAAAAGGAAGCAGCAAAAAAACTAGTTGCGTTAAAGTACAGGAAAATATTATATATACTTTCCATGAGAGTTACTTTAACATTTACTCAGTTCAGATTAATGTATCTGCAGATAGCCAACATGCTGTCAGGAGTGTTTTGTTGTATCTGTTCTCTATTTAATCAGCTTTTTTGGTGGGACTGGTACACATGAACAAATGTCCTGCTG